>NC_057805.1:161349682-161454014 GCF_018294505.1 Triticum aestivum
GCGCAGCGCGGCAGCGGCGGTGGCGAGTACGGCACGGCGGCGGCGATGCGAGGCGGCGGCGCGAGATGCGGGAAAGGGCGTGAGAGAGAGGGCGGCAGCTTTATAGGAGGTCGGGGGAGGCGTGAGGCGTGGAGGAGGTGTCAAGGAGAGGCGGCGGCGGTGTCCGCTTGCGGGACGGCGGCGACGGGAGTCCGGGGTGCTCGTGACTCCGTCCCGAGGTCAGGGGCGAGCAGCGCTGGGCCGGTCGGCTAGCTGGTTCGGCTCCGTCGGCGGAGATCCCTTTTTTTGTTTTTTTTAATAAACAATTTTACAAACAAATAAAAAATAAAATAAAACCAACTAAAATAAAACTTAACATAGGCATATTATATATCAGAATTTTCAGAAAAAGATTTTCTACAAGATCAATATTTTTCTAGACTCAAATAAAAATCCACAAAAATTTAAATAAAGCAAAGAGTGCTTCTGGTGCAATAAAACCTAATAAAAATCATTTTAAAAATACCAAAATAATTTCAAATTTATTTGTCTCCATTTTTTCTGATGTACGGAATCACTTTACCCTATTTTCCATATATTTTATTTTTGGAGGAAAATAATTTGAATAAAATCCAAATAACTCTAAATTGAAAATAATTTCAAAGGAACTCTGAATTTGATTCTTTTAAACTCCCAACTCATATTTCATATGATTTAAAGAAGTCATTTTATCTTCTCTCATGAAAATCATTGAGTTGCATGAAGTTTCCGATGCTGAAAATATTTCCAAATGGAATTCAAATCTTTTCAAAAACCCTTTTCATTTATTTAAATGGAAGAAGTCATATCATCTTCTCTCTAGGGTTTTGTATTTGAAAAGAATTTGAACTCACGGAGATCATAAATGCAAAAAAGAAAGTTTGGGAAACTATTTTTATTCCCTCTCATTTAACTTTCAAAAAGTTCCAAATTTCACTCTACGCGGCAGATCATAAATAGGCGTGGGACGAGGGCACCCGCACCAGTTGCCGCCGGGCAAGTCCGTCCGCGGCTCTGCCGCGCTCTCGATCATGGGGAGGGCACAGCATCACGACGAGGAAGAACTGGACGAGCTACAGAAGGTCATGGCACAGCCAGCGCCAAGGGGAGCAGAGGAAGAGGTCGGGCGTCATTAATACGATGTCCTCTACAGAGCTCCCGCGGGCGGGCAGCGACGAGCACCGACGAGGAGGCTTCTGGAGGGGGAGAGGAGTCCCGGGGGAAGAGGACGACGAGGGCAATCTGCTGGACATGGCCGGTTGTGCGAGAGCGACGAGAGGTGGACACTACCTAGCTCGCGGCGCTGGCATGCCAAGGCAGTGGTCACCGCGTGACCCTGGGCATTCAATGCTCATTGGCGCCCTAATTGGTGTCTAGCAGAAAGTCCCTGGTGCCCTAAATTGCAATGAAGGAAGAAAAGATCCTGGGGGCAAAGAAGAGGTGTTTGTTGCCTTCCGTGGTTCACATGAGAGGAGTTAGACTTTGGCACAGCATGATTAATCACTAAGTTGATGCTGAATACCAAAAATCAGACTAAGAGGAGAGGTTTAGATGAGGGTTGCTGTAGATATTGCAAAACATGCCAGAATTGGAGATTTGGATGATGCACTCACATGAAGATGCAAGTTGAGCTTAAATTGGGCATGGCCCAATGATTTGAAGATATGAAGATGCCCAAAAAGTTTCATGCCATTTGGATGTACCAAAATAGCACTTGTGTCACAAAGCATCTCTCTGGACTGAATTTTTGAAAAATTGCACAGGGCAAATGGATTGATGAAATGGGCCAAAACTTGGTGGAGAGAGTTTATATGGATGGGGGAATGCCCTGGAAAATTTTCAGCTTAAATGAAGCAATATAAAATATAGTTGCTTCACAAACTGAAAATCTGACCACAAACCAAGATTTGCAGCTGGGCTCACATAGACGAGTTACATGAGCTCAAATTTGGTGGAGAGTCATGATTTGATCATATGAAGGACCTTGCAAAATTTCAACTTATTTGGATATGCCTAGCTTGTACTTCGTCCACAATCACTTCCCTCAAACAGGAACTTTGAAAATTTGCTTAGTAATATTTACTAGGCAAATTGAGTTGAATTTTGGCATGGGGCAATGATATGGACAGTAAAAGATGTCCAAAAGGTTTGGGATCAAATAAGCAAAGATAAATGGCACTTCCTTCTCAAACCACTACTTAGGGCAGAATCAGAAAAGGAATATTTTTAAATTATCTTTGATGATGCCAATGAAGGGTTTTGACATATTTGAGGAGGATATGACCCAAACCATTTATGAGAATTATTTGGGAATTTTGGGAGTGACGGAAATATAGGTTGCTTCACAACCTAGGGTTTAAAGGGTTATTCCTTTAATAGAAAAAGGAATATTCCCAATAAAAATAATATTGGGTTAGGTCAAGGATGGAAATGACATGATCTTGGGATGATGATGAGGGTGACAAGCCACTATAAACCTAGGAAGACATGATCTTCCCAAGTTTTAGAACGAGATAGCCATGGAAAAGAAAATCAAATCAGGAAATCCAAGAAAATCAATGGAAAAACAAAAGGGCAAGACTCCAGGCTGTTACAAACCTTCCCCCCTTAAAGAAATGTCATCCTCGAGATTTGGTTGCTTAGGGATAAATAATTTTTCTGACATGAAGAAACCGTTTCCAACTTGGGTTTCTTTTATTCATTCTCATATAATATTTCCACTGAATTGGATCCGACTGGCTATCTTGTTCTGGGGTGGTTTGCTTCACCGTATCTGACATTCTGATAGGACTTACCTTATATGTTCCGGTTCATACTGACTCAAATTTTCTTTCATATCTGTTGGCTGAGCTAGGGTCCGAAAGACATTCTGTCATACGTGTCCTTCTTGATATTGATCCTTGCTGGAGAGGTTATTCTTGTATCGAGTACCGAGAATATTCCACGGAGTTGGGGAACGCATCTTCCCATGGAACAAAGAATCTCTTCTATACAGGCATCGGGTTCCTCAAATATATGTATGCCTTCTGGGTTCAAAGCAGTGATGTGGATCGTACCTGTTCTGCTAATGGATTCTCACATCTTGCAGGAGTTTCTGACTTATCTTGACCGGCTTCACAGTCTTGAGTATCCAAGTTGTACCAAAGGTTTGACTGTCGCTTGTCGTGACTCATAGAAAAATGCACCATCTCCTGATGATAACATTTGCAGAATTGACGGCTATGATCTTGGCAAAGAATCCCATTCACACAGGCTATTCTTTAATTTCTTCCCATATACGAGAGATAACAATCCTCAAAGTATGTGTTCTCACACTGATTCTTCATTTTTGCCGGTATCTCCATGGGAATAACAGTCCATGCGATGCTCCAGTGCGGGTGCTGAGGTCAATATGTTGAGTTGTCCTGGGTTCGGACTTGACAGATTCGGGCATTCAATCCTGATAGTTCTGAGCATACTGTGGACTGAGCTGGTTGCCTTGCCATTAGGTCCTTACTAGAATGGAGTAGACATCTTAGGTGTATCTTCACGGGGTTCGATATGGAATAAGTCTGCATTGGGCATACATACCACATTGCTCACACAATAACCGGCACACCTGTATTGTTGGTCTTGCTCTTTCATTATTACCTTCTTCATCTGGATCCTTAACTAAAAGAGTTGGGCCTTATATATCCTTGATTATTTTGGTGGCCCTGAATCTTGAAATCATACCTTGGTCTGGTTCATGTCTTGAGCCTCGGGATATTTATCCAGTTCACGTGGGCTTATAGATCTCATTACTATTGCTGACTATGCTGGACAGTGACAGGATTAATAACATCACCTTGTCAGATGTGCGGGGCTGATCTTGATAGTCACTGCTAAGACTATTGCCTCAATGTTGTCTTTCCTTCAAGATTGGTCGACTATTGCATCACCCACTGGTTTTTTTGTCTCTTGAATAACTGGTGAGGTTGTCGGATGCGTACCGTGAATTCTACCTTGTGCGAGAGACTTGCATGGACTTGGCAGCATACTCATTGTATGAACAAATATCTGATTCTTGAGACATACCTTTGTTCTGATTGATCCTTGTTTCAGACCCAACTGTTGCAGATCTGCCACTTGGAAAACACTTGTCATATGCTGTCAATTCATAGTTTAATGTCTTGTACTAGTGTCGTACTGAAGAAGATTGGGTAGTTTGCATTTGGAAACCACCGGGTATCGTGCTGTGGAAGACTGGATGGCTTGTGCCCGAAGCCTTCGGTGGATATCTTATTGTGGAAAACGGGGTACCGCACCTCATAAGCTTCCCTCCTTAATGACTTGCTAGGGAAGACTCGATACCTTATGCCATAAAATTTTGCAGTATTTTATTGAGAAGACTGAATATCTTGCATGGGAATCCATTCATACCCTACTGATGCAGACTGGGAACCTTGTCTTTATATACTTCGCCAATAAATTTTGGAGATGGACGGAACTGATTATCTTGGTGAATGGAATGACATATATATATTCTTGTCAGTCCGGCAGCTGATTATTTGTATCACAAGAATTGTCTGACTGTCCTTGCTAAATTCATTGCGTATTTGGACTGACATCTGGGTGTCAAATGTTTTAAATTTGACTTATGGCAGATTCAATCATTGTGCATAGACCATACCTTTGACTTGAAATGCACTGTTGATCCAATTTTGTTCTCTTGCTGATTTAATCATTGCTGCAATAAAGGTGTATCTCTGATGGGTACTCGTTACTGAAAGTCTGATCAGAATACAATTTGTATCCAGACAGATGTCTGCACTACAATGCTGTCAGCTGAAAACCTCATTACTTTTAACTGAATTCCTTGGTGTATACCTTACTGCTCACGGCTTCTTCTATTCCGGTGTTGGTCGAGGAGTAATTTCCATAAGGGGTTAACATCGAGGATTCAAAACAAAGAGCACGAGAAAACAATTTATTGCAACAAAGCACACAGCAAACAAGCTACCAAGCTGCTCCACACAGGCACACACACGCATGATACTACAGCAGATGCACAAGCACTACACGAAGGACTACACCCTACGCTTGAGCAAACGCTCATGAACTGACGAGGAAGCTAAGAGAGTAGCGAGTGGAACTGCTGACTCTGAAACTCCGGATGGCTGAGGCGGAGGGGTTGGAGAAGCTGGCGGAGACTGAGGTAGGAAAGCACCGAACAATCTCCTGGCTTGAATGGCGTCTCGGACTAACTCGGAAATAAGAAGACACTTGGCCATCATGTAACGGGACATGGCGAGGATAGTCGGGTCATCTTGAGGGTCGACAGACGGAAACTGGATCCGCATGGGATTCTCGACGATGGTGGGATAGAATTAGTAAGCACGATTCTCTTGCACCATGCTCTCTTGACGACGAAGACCGGTGATTGCTACCATTGCGACAAGCTGGACGGCACGCTCGCGAGTAGCGCCGTAACCACCGTGGAAACTGCAGGTGCACTTACCAACAGGAATCGGGGCTGACAGATGGACATGAGCAACATACTCCAGGATTCTTCCTCCGTCAGAAGACTGGAATACTTGATAATGAGGTGGATCTCCGAGTGGATAAATGCTACGCCACATGTCGCCAAGGAGGGTGGCAAAGCTCAGAGGTGTAGGAGTGGGACTGAAAGCAATAGGAATAGCACCGGGAGCTCTGGGGAGGGCACTGAACTCATGGAAGTTGATCGCCATCTACGCATGAAACAGGGGTTAGGGGTAACCGAAGTAAGACTATATGCAGCAAACAAATGCAACAACTAAATGCAGCAAGCAAGGGTAACAACCGGACCCTATACTACTATTTTCTAATGTTCCAGCGGACTAGGACGTCTATAGCCAGACCTGCTCTGATACCAAGCCTGTGGCACCCCGGCTCAGAGAAACCGGGATGCCCCGTATTCCAGCCCAGAGATCGAGGTGAAGTCTTCTGGAATACGACACTGCTTAGCATAGAACAAACCAGCTTTCTAGTATAACACGAATATGAATACAAGGCTTCCATGATTACAATGAGTAACATCGGCACGACGACACTACGCCAACCACAGTTACTCTATGCAAGCAGCAGAACAAGTGGAGGCAGCAAAACAACTACTAACAGCGGAACAACGAACGGCGATGATGGACTCCAATCCGCAGGGACTCTGGCTGGGACGTTTATCCTAGCTCCCGAACACAGCAACCACACCAAACATGCAAGCAATCAAGGCACAACCTGCAAACTGGCATGGCACGCCAGGTCGGCACATTGAATGTACTTGCAAGCCCACAATAACCCAAAGCAGTCAAGACAAACAGCAGCATGGCATTAGCAGGTTAAATCAATCATGGGCATGATACTAACAGAACAACATGGCATGCACAACTAAACATGATACAACTTTAGCATGGCAAGAACATATGAACATGATGATACTACATGCAACATGATGACATTATCATGCACCAACTTACCCTGCTCGGGTTACCTCGTAACCATCACATACATCATCTTACCATCCCGGACATCACATGATCATCTCAGGATCCGATCAAGATTGGTATTACAATACCATGGTAATCATTAATGACCACAAGGAGCTTGACCTTTACCCATGATTCTCGCGTAACACCACAAATATCCAACAACTTGGTATCCTCGATACCACGGTGATCCTCTCACGATCACATAAAGATCAACCAACTTCTCTCATCATCAAACTAGGGTTGTTATTAAGTACATTGTTATTATTATTACTGTTGACCCATAGTGTGACCAACTATGAACTGGGGCCTTATCCGCAGGCGCGGCTATCGATAGATTTAACACACACTCTGCAGAGGTTAGCACACTATACCCACACCACGGAACCCATGGCCTCGCACTCCCATTCGGGTGGACCAACATCGTTCCGACAAAACCGACCTACTGCCATGACACTCTCCTGGCCACTCCGACCAACACCCCTTTAGGGTTCAGTCCTGGGTTGCCCCGTGCCTACCAAAGGCATCAACGGCCACCGTTGTGGCAAAAACATAAACGGTCTCAAACGGGGACAAAAAGGCACCTGACAACTACGGGCACACAAGGCTTATGTCCGCCTACCTGATCAGGGTAGCGCGCGCCCATAACCTTCCATCGTTGGAGGTACCAGCAAGAAACACGACAATAGACCCAGTTAGGACCCTCCCATAAAGGCAAGTGTGGTTGCACTGGTCAGCTCGATATGGTGGCACCATGACTCAGCCAACAGTTGTTCAAGTTCAATTAAGTCCGGTTAAACTTGGATGCAATAAGTTGAGCCATATTAAAATAACATGATGCAACTACAATGCATGAGCATGAATCAACATAAGCATGGAAGTGCAACATAATCATCGAGCATAACCAAAATGAAACATTAACCAAATGAGCATGGCAAGCTGACGAGCATAACATTACACATGAGCATATCATGACCACTAACATCATAAATAAATACCATGCAATAACTCATCCAGAATACTACCAAGTAAGCATATAACCAACTGGATGCAAAGTAACATGCATAGCTATGGCACTAGATAACAGATCGTAAACATGCATCCGAAAGAACACACTGCTACTACTATCAAACCTGACATACAACAGAGATACTAGCAACTCATACATGATAACGAGGTGAATAAAAACATACCATGATAGTGAGCACAAATGCATAAGCATCACCGGAACAACGATAACCATATCAAAACAAGCAGGCATTTATTAATATTCAAGTTGAAAACCATGGCTACTGCATGGCTATCATGCAAGTGGCTCTTGTGGCTTTCCTGGGGGTGACAGAGACTCCGGGAAGACGTGCGGTGAAGCCGCGGAACGAAACGCCGGACGGTTCTCTCTCGGAGAGGGCTGATTTGAAGCAAGGGAAAAATGGTCATCTTCACTATGAGACCACCTAGTGAAAATGTTACCAAAAGATAGAGCTCGACAACACGAAGAAGTGAGCATTGGTTTCACCTCAATCGGAGTTACGGTCGTGGAGATACGATGGGTGGAAGTTGAGGGACTAATCTGTAAAAGTTATATTCACAAAGAGGCCCTGGCGGCTGAAACGGAAAACGCATTGCCTGAGATTACATTTTCAGAATAGAGGAAACGGCTTTCGAGCCGCAGTAGAAGGAAATACTCCTTCAGCATGTTGAAAGCGCATTCTGGGGAATGCGCCTCCACTTACATGACGTGGCGAGGCGGGGTCAACGCGTAGTCGTTGACAGGTGGGGTCCGGAGGCGATGCGGGGCCCACCTGGCTCCTATCTTCTTCCTCCTCCCATTTCTCCCGATCGGGAATAGAGGAGGGGAAGGGGAGGCCATGGCCGGCGATGGAGCGGGCCACTCCGGTGATCTACGGCCAAGTGGAGACCACCGGCGAGCTCGTGGTGGTGCGCCGGTCCCGTTCAGACCAAGCACGGGCGCCGGGAAGAAGCAACGGGGCGACGGCAGCTCGTGGGGATAGAGGAAGCATCCGAGGGCGGTTGAGCTTCGGGCTAGGGGCTCCGGTTCTCCGGGGATGAATTGACGGGGTGGGGAGGATCGCCGGAGTGCGGGGGAGCTAGTGCTAGTGGAATGAGGAGGAGGGGAGGCCGGCATCAAGGAAATTTAGGTGGCGGCCGGCAGCGAGGTTTCGGCCATGGGTGGGGAAGGAGGGGCTCTGGAGCTCGTGGGAGTAGCTAGGCGGGCTCCTAGGAAGGTGATGGAGTGGCTTGTGAGCTCGGGGATGCTCGGGGCGGGCTATAAATAGGCGCGGGACAAGGGCACCCGCACAGGTTGCCGCCGGGCGAGTCCGTTCGCAGCTCTACCGCACTCTAGATCACGAGGAGGGCACGGGATCACGATAAGGAGGAACTGGACGAGCTACATAAGGTCATGGCGCAGCCGGAGCCAAGGGGAGCAGAGGAAGAGGCCGAGCGCCATTAATACGTTGTCGGCTACAGAGCTCCCGTGGGCGTGCGGCGACGAGCGCCGACGAGGAGGCTTCTGGAGGTGGGGGAGGAGTCCCAGGGGAAGCGGACAACGAGGGCAATCTGCTAGACATGTCCGGTTGTGCGAGAGCGATGAGAGGAGGAGGGGCCCGAGCAAAACAATACCCAGCGCGCGGCCATGGCATGCCAGGGCAGTGGTCACCGCGTGACCCTGGGCATTCAATGCTCACTAGCGCCCAAATTGGTGTCTAGAAGAAAGTCCCTGGTGCTCTTAGTTGCAATGAAGGAAGAAAAGATCCTGGGAGCAAAGAAGAGATTTGCAGATGGCCACAAATGAGAGCAACAAGAAGGTGTTTTTCGCCTTCCATGGTTCACATGAGAGGAGTTAGACTCTGAGATTTGGCACATCATGATTAATTACTAAAGTGATGCTGATTACCAAAAATCAGACTAAGAGGAGAGCTTTAGATGAGGGTTGCTGTAGAAATTGCAAAGCAGGCCAGAATTAGGGATTTGGATGATGCACTCAGATGAAGATGCAAGTTGAGCTGCAATTGGGCATGGCCCAATGATTTGAAGATATGAAGATGCCCAAAAAGCTCCATGTCATTTGGATGAACAAAAATAGCACTTGCTTCACAAAGCATCTCTCTGGACAGAATTTTGGAAAAATTGCACAGGTCAAATGGATGGATGAAATGGGCCAAAACTTGGTGGAGAGAGTTTATATGGATGGGGGAATGCCTGGAAAATTTTCAGCTTAAATGAAGCAATATAAAATATAGTTGCTTCACAAACTAAAAATCTAACCAGAAACCAAGATTTGGAGCTAGGCTCACATATATGAGTTACATGAGCTCAAATTTGGTGGAGAGTCATGATTTGATTATATGAAGGAGCTTGTAAAATTTCAACTCATTTGGATATGCCTAGCTTGTACTTCCTTCACAATCACTTCCCTCAGACAAGAACTTTGAGAAATTGCTCAGTGATATTTGCTAGGCAAATTGAGTTGAGTTTTGGCATGGGGCAATGATATGGACAGTAAAAGATGTCTAGAAAGTTTGGGATCAAATAAGCAATGATAAATGACACTTCCTTCTCAAACCACTACTTAGGGGAGAATCAGAAAAGGAATATTTGTGAATTATCTTTGATGATGCCAAGGAAGGATTTTGGCATATTTGAGAAAGATATGACCCAAACAATTTATGAGAATTATTTGGGAATTTTGGGAGTGACAGAAATATATGTTGCTTCACAACCTAGGGATTAAAGGGTTATTCCTTTAATTGAAAAAGGAATATTCCCAATAAGAAGAATATTTGGTTAGGTCAAAGATGGAAGTGACATGATCTTGGGATGATGATGAGAGTGACAAGCCACTATAAACCTAGGAAGACATGATCTTCCCAAGTTTCAGACCACATAGCCACGGAAAAGCAAATCAAATCAGGAAATCCAAGAAACTCAAAGGAAAAAAGAAAAGGGCAAAAATCCAGGCTGTTACAGACATCAACCAAAATATGTGTATACCCATTAGAGGAAGAAAAAGGTCCCATGTAATCAATGCCCCAAACATCAAATGGTTCAAAAACAAGTGAATAATTCATAGGCATTTCTTGACGCTTACCGATATTGCCTATTCTTGGACATTCATCACAATATAAGACGTACTTACGAGCATCCTTGAAAAGAGTAGGCCAATAAAACCCAGACTGCAATACCTTATGAGCAGTTCTGTCTCCCGCATGATGTCCTCCATAAGCTTTGGAGTGAAATTTCCGTAAGATTTTTCCTTGTTCATGCTCAGGTACACAACGTCTAATAATACCATCTACTCCTTCTTTATAAAGATGTGGGTCATCCCAGAAGTAATGTCTTAAATAATAGAATTTTTTTCTTTTGTTGGTATTTAAAGCTAGGTGGAAAATACTTAGCAACAATTTAATTAGCATAGTCAGCATACCAAGGAGTGTTACGAGAAACATTTATTGCTGCTAACTGCTCATCGGGGAAACTATCATCAATAGGTAGTGGGTCATCAAGGATATTCTCCAACCTAGACAAGTTATCATCTACGGGGTTCTCTGCTCCTTTTCTATCAGTGATATGTAAATCAAATTCTTGTAGCAAGAGAACCCATCGAATAAGCCTAGGTTTAGCATCTTTCTTTTCCATTAGATATTTAATAGCACCATGGTCGGTGTGAACAATTACTTTTGAATCAACAATGTAAGATCTAAATTATCACAGGCAAACACCACTTCTAAAAATTATTTTTCAGTAGTAGCATAATTTCTTTGAGCACTGTCTAGAGTTTTTACTAGCATAATGAATAACATTTAGTTTCTTATCAACTCTTTGTCCTAGAACAGATCCAACAGTATAATCACTAGCATCACACATAATCTCAAAAGGCAAGTTCCAGTCAGGTGGTTGAACAATAGGTGTAGAAATTAAGGCTTTCTTGGGTATTTCGAAGGCTTCGAAACAATCATCATCAAAACCAAAAGGAACATCCTTTTGCAAAAGATTTGTAACAGGCCTAGAAATTTTAGAAAAGTCTTTGATAAATCTCCTATAGAAACTAGCATGACCTAAGAAACTACAAATACCTTTGATATCTTTAGGATATGGCATTTTCTCAATTGCATCAATCTTAGCTTTGTCCACTTCAATACCTCTTTCAGAAATTTTATGGCCCAAAACAATACCTTCATTAACCATAAAGTGGCACTTCTCCCAATTTGTCGTGGGAAACCACGACCACCTTTGGGACCAAAGGTCCCTTGCTGGTTCGACGGGGGGATGGCACGATACACAAAGAGCAGAAGAGCATGGGGCAGCACGGTAGAGATCACACGGGCAGTTTATCCTAGGTTCAGGCGCCGCGAGGCGTAAAACCCTACTCCTGCTTTTGTTGATTGATGGTGGTGGAGCACGGTACACTTGCCCGGCAAGGTTGCCTCGGGGCGACAGTGGCTACGCGCGTATGAGTGTGTGGGCGTCCAACCTTCTAACCCTTTCTACGGTTGCCATGGGCCTCCTTTTATAGATTAAGGGGTCACCACAATGGTAAATTAGTCGTTATGCACTGATAAGATAGCGAACAGTGCTATCATACCTAACTCTGTAGGTTGACAAAGCGCATTAAATGCGCTGCTCAACGTCACATCATCACTTGCCCAGCAAGCCTTGCCGGGCTGTTTCGCCAGCTTCGCGCCTGCTGGCTCGACACATTGCAGGACGGGTGTCGCCTGTAGGTATTTCCAGTAGAAAGAGGGTGCCATGTGGCAAATGGCTACCACTCAGTCACTTTGTGGCTTGACACCGCATCGATCGATGACGTGCATCGTGGTGAAGTGGTTTGGTGACGTGGCTCTGCCTTCGTGAGTCCCGGCAGGCCCTGCCGGGATGTCTTGGATGTTTTCTTCTAGGGGCGCCCCGGTCCTTGCCTGGCTCGCCTGCCCGGCAAGGGAGGCTCTTCTCCTGGTGGTTTCTTACTTCTGTGGCTTGGCCTTGGTCCTCTTGATCTACATGTTGGTCCTTTGAAGATCTTGATGTCTTGTATCTTGGCCTGATCTTGGTGCCGGAATTTGGCTCCCGTGCATGTGCACAGTCTGGGCAATGGACCCAGGGTTTGTTGCAGTGCCAGAAGCCCCCGGGCCTGCCCCGAACACGCTGTCAAGCGTCGTCGGGGTGCCCCTGATAAGTGCATAGGCAGGGGTGTGGAAGAGGCTGGCTTCTTGAGGTCTTCTTTGCTTCTTCACTCACCTGGAGCCCGGGCCAGTTTCAAGTTTTCCCGTGTGTCGTGTAAAGCCAATCGTGGTGGGGCCACTCTTGTAATGGCCCGTGAATGACTTTAACGCACGGGGTATAAACTGCCAATTCACTCTTCCCACCACGCTCTTATCCTTAGCCACGTATGCTACATGCATCAGGCGGGGTACGTAATAGAGGCGCGTGGTGTGGGAGAGCATCAAGGCGAGGGCGGTGGTCGCTTGTTGAGGGAATGGCTCCTCTCCTCGGCCTGCCTATAAAAAGAGGGGCGAGGGGAGAGCGGAGCCATCCATCTTTGCATCTCTTCTCCTCTACTTTCTGCCTTCTATTGGTTATGTTGAAGGGAAGAGCTTGAGGCCAGGCCTCGGGCTCCAGTTTGGAGCTTCGTATAGACCCGAGGGGGGCACTCGGGCGGCGTGGTGGTGACACCGGAGGTGGCGACTTCGGTGTGCTTGTCGCCGGCCGCCCATAGCCTTGATTATAGTGAGAGGGGACGCGAGCGACACCATGCCAAGGCCTGGAGTAGGCACGGGGCGTGGTGGTCGGTCGCTCCCCATTCTTCCTCCTTTCGCGGTGTTCGGGAAGAGTCACGGAGAGGGTTCGCCATCAACGAAGGTGAATCTGACTCTCCCTGGGTGTCATCCTCTCGTCGCGCTGGAGGGCTTCTTGCTATCATACATGTCTTCAGAACATGCGGTGCTTTCTGATGTCAGGGCCGTTGGGGACGACCATGCTCTGTGTAGGATAAACCAAAGAGCATGGTGTCTGGCGCGACTGTCATGTTGAGGTCCTCTACTGGCAGTGATGCAGACGGCGGCGGCAACCCACGACGCGTCAAGAACGGGGACGACCGTTCCGACGAGTCGTCTTTGCCAGTGACTCCATGTCCCCCATATGGTCCTCCAGCAGCGTCACCATCTGCGCCTGCCCTCCGGTTTCTTCCTCCTTACTGATGGGCGGCGCCATCCTGATCCTAGGGAGGCGCCGAATCCCAGCTGGGTCCGCCCCTGGCCTCCTCGACCTCTTCCTGAAGGAGATGGACAAGGGCAAAGGCATCATGGGGCACTTATCTTTTTTCAATCTTAAATTGGTCGGCACTTTCCAAATTTTAGTTCAAATAATGTAATCTCTCGAGTCCATGTCTTTGTTCTGTAAGGTTCGTACTTCTATGATCAGCATATTAATGAAAAATATGAACCTTGTCGGGAACCCATGCAGAGGTGGAATGCCTCTTTACTTTAAGTAAACGAGTTTTCCCTGGCAGGCTATCCAGCTGGCGCCCTTTTTATTTTGTTGCCGGAGAACTGAGCCTACCGAGCAAAAAATAAAGGGACCAACCCCCCACCAATCTCTTTTCACCAAAGGCCACTGCGACCATCCTGGCTGAAACAATGTTCAAGTCCAGAGATGGGAGCACCTAAGTTTCAAAGAGCGGCGAGGTTTTCTTATGCACAAGTTTTAGCTTACAGAACACTTATGGACAAGAGGTAGAACTTATCTATTTGGCTTGCCGGAGATCGCAGTACTGGTTCATCTTCCCAACTCCTGGCAGAGGTCAAGCTCCTCGCAGGAACCTGCAGCTTTATGTAGATGGGAATGATGCAAGATGCGACCTCATCTATATGCATATGCAATGCTCATGGAATGCTTATGTAGTGGTCTTGCAATGCTTATGCATGCATGCAACTATCCCGGGGGCCCCCAGCGCTTCGTTTATTTCTCTGTTGCTCAGGGTCTGCGCCTGGCTTTGTACAAGGGGTTACATGAAACTGAGGCAAGGCCTGTACAAAAGGGTGGCTGCCGGGCAGGGCCCGATAGCCGCACCTTACGGGTAGAACTTGCGGAGATGCTCAATATTGCATGAGTTTTGCAATTGAATGCCATCTCCGGTCTCCAGACGGACTGTGCCAGGTCTGGTGACTCGAACTACCCGGTAAGGGCCTTCCCACGTCGGCGTCAACTTGTTTGTACCCTTGGCGGACTGAACGTGCCTAAGGACAAGGTCGCCTTCCTCAAAACACCGGGCATGAACCCTGCGGCTGTGATAGAGACACAGGGCTTGCTGATAGCATGCAGCACGCGTAGCAGCCCGTAGACAATTCTCCTCGAGTAGCACAGCGTCGTCACGCTGGTGCTGATCTTGCACTACTTCGTCGTAGGCAAGCATCGAGGCGAGCCGTAAATGAGTTCCGTGGGGATAACTGCTTCTGCCCCACAGGCTAGGGAGAAGGGAGTTTGTCTTGTAGCTTGATTTTGTGTCATTTTGAGGGACCAGAGAACTACGAGCAGCTCATCGATCCATCGCCTGCCGTGCTTCTGAAGCGTATGAAAGGTTCTTGTCTTGAGTCCACGCAGCACTTCAGCATCCGCCCTCTCTGCCTGCCCATTGCTTCTGGGATGTGCAATAGAGGCAAATGAGACCTTGCTTCCGAGGGCATGAACATATTCCATGAAGGCGCGACTCGTGAACTGGGTGCCGTTGTCGATAATGATCCTTGCCGGGACTCCAAAACGGCATACCAATTGTTTCAAGAACTTGATAGCTGACTCGGCAGTCACCTTTCTCACGGCAGCTACTTCCGGCCAATTTGTAAACTTTTCAATAGCAACGAACAAGATTTCAAAGCCCCGGCGGCTCGGGGGAAAGGGCCGAGGATATCGAGCCCCCAGACCGAAAGCTGCCATGACAAAGGGATTGTCTGAAGAGCTTGTGTAGGCAGGTGGATGTCTTTGGAATGGAACTGGCAGGCTTCACATTTGTGACTAGCTCAACCACATTTTGGAGGGCTGTGGGCCAATAGAATCCTTGCCGGAATGCTTTCCCAACTAATGCCCTTGATCCAATGTGAGAGTCGCACATGCCTTTGTGTGTCTCAGCCAGCAGTTCCTTTCCTTCTTCCCGACAGATGCAATTCAATTTCACACCGTTGGGCCTCCTTCTGTATAGAGTGTCATCGACAAACTGATACATACTAGCCCTTCAGGCTACTCTTTCAGCTTCATCTTGGTCATCGGTAAGTTCTCCGGTTTGGAGGAAATGGACTATGTGCCTTGCCCAAGTTGGAGCGTGAGGCTCGTCAACAAGGACTAGCGGCATCTCCTCAATTGCGGGGGCACGTTCCTTGTTGGCGGGGACCATAGGTCCGGCTGGAGGGTGCGGTCCGTCAAGTGTTGAGGAGTTGTTTCCGGCAGGGTCCCTACTAGGAGCGGAAGGCTCTACCAGGAGAGGCTTATCGGAGTCCATCTTTCACCTTTTCAGGGCCATTGTTGCTGGGGATACGGAGGGCTGAGTAAGATGGAGAACAAAAGTTCCTGGTTCCACAGGAAGCTTCTGCGCAGCACACTTTGACAGATGATCAGCTATGTTGTTTTCTGCACGGGGTATGTGCTCTGTTTGCAATCCGTCAAAGCACTCCTCAAATCTTCTCACTTCCTCAACGTATGCCTCCATCAATGGACTTTGGTAATCCTTGTTGACTTGTCTCACCACAACCTGTGAATCTGCCCGAATGATCAGCTTCTTGATTCCCGATTCTACGGAAATCCTGAGGCCGGCAAGGAGCCCTTCATACTCTGTTGTATTGTTGGCCACCTCTTCCCAGGCAAAGTGCATCTGGACGATGTACTTCAAGTGCTCCCCGGAGGGGGCAACGAGAAGCAAGCCAGCCCCTGCACCTTGTAGGGAAAAGGCACCATCGAAATACATGATCCATTCCTGGGGCGCTTCCTTGCCGGGGATGACTATTTCCAGCACTTCCTCATTAGGGGTTGGCATCCATTCTGCAATAAACTCTACCACTGACCTACTCTGAATTGTTGATGTGCTCTCAAACTTCAAGCCAAAACTAGATAACCCCAAAGCCCATTCCACTATTCTGCAGGTAGCCTCAGGGTTTCGGAGTATCCTTTGCAACAGGAAGCGAGTGGCAACCGTGATCTCATGGGCTTGGAAGTAGTAGCGCAGTTTCCTTGAGGCCATAATGAGACCAAAGATCAATTTTTGCACACTAGAGTACCTTGATCTAGCCCCTTGCAGCACGGAGCTGACGAAGTACACTGGGCGCTGCACAAGTTTCTTCTTTATCGTGTCCTAGGGGTTGCCATTGCTACCATGCTCATTTCTGTCCTGATCCTTATCTGATTCTGCCGGATCTTGCTCACTT
Organism: Triticum aestivum; assembly: GCF_018294505.1. Taxonomy (NCBI): domain Eukaryota; kingdom Viridiplantae; phylum Streptophyta; class Magnoliopsida; order Poales; family Poaceae; genus Triticum; species Triticum aestivum. The sequence goes on from NC_057805.1 coordinate 161,366,607, forward strand.
TCTGCTTCACAGGTCGGGTGTGTGGGCAGACAGCAAGGTGGTGCTCCATTACCTCCCTGGGAACACCGGGGATATCAGATGGTTGCCAGGCAAACACATCGATATTTGCCCGCAGGAAGGCAACGAGCACGCTCTCCTATTTGTCATCAAGGGTGGCGCTGATAGTGAAGGCACCATCAACGCCATCCCGCCCTGCCGGGATCTTCTTCAATTGTGGTGCTGTAACCTTGGATCTCTTGCTGTTGGAACTCTTCGGCAAGTCATCAACAGGCGCAACACACTCTAGAGAGGTGTGCTTCTCGGATTCCTTGCTAGCGTCCCTGCTATCCTTCTTCTTTCCTCTGATCTCCATGGCGGTAACTGTCGTTGCCGCTGCCTCTGCTGGGATCGCATCCCGGTACATCTTATCCACGCAAATGATTGCGTCCTTCTCATCTGACGGGATGGAAATTACTCCCACCGGCCAAGGCATCTTCAAGGTGTTGTTGGCATAGTGGGATGCCGCCATGAATTTTGCCAGGGCTGGGCGTCCAAGGATCCCATTGTACGGCAAGGGGAGGTCGACCACATCAAACACAATCTTCTCAATCTGATAGTTCAGCTCTCCTCCAAATGTCACCGGCAACGTGATATTTCCCTTAGGATGACTCCTGCCGGGATTAACTCCTTGGAACGTGCCCGTGACCTTTAGCTCTTCCTCTGCTATCTGAAGTTTGCTGATGACCTTTGGGGAAATCAGAATCAACTCGGCCCCGCCATCAACCAACATCTTTGTGACCTTGAGGTTGCGAATTGTCGGAGAGACCAACAATGGCAAACATCCTACCGTAGTGGTATGGTCAGGATGGTCCTCTTCGTCAAAGATGATGGGCGTGCATGCCCGGAAGAGGCCATCGAGACGTTGTCAGGTTCTTGATTCTACCGCGCTCGCACCGGTTGCTGTGGTGGGGACTGAACCGTGGGGGTGCCCCCGTCTGTACAACCAGCAACGCGAGCCGTCATCATCGCTTGGGGAGGTCGTAGCCGGCCAGCTTGCTGTGAGCCCCCAGCCTCGGCGAAATCGAGCAGGCTCTTTATGGTGGCACGCCACTCGTCCATCTGCTCGGCCGCTGGTGGAAACCTTAGCAGCAGCTGAGCCCGCACCATGGCCTCCGTAGAAGTACTTGGCATGGGTGATGACGATGTAGACCGCACCGTCGCTCGTCTTCTGACGGTGCCAACTTCGACAGTACCACGTCCCGGCTATTACGAGGCGGCCATCTGGATGGCATGGTGACACGGTGAAGGTGCTTGAGGGCCAGCGGCTCCGTTGGGCGCAGCGATCTGGTTGGCTCGCCCTAGGGAGGTGCACACGCTGTGGTGGCTCCCATGGCGGGGGCGGACGGAGGGCAGCGATTCGCCCCGGAACGAGCGCCATCGCTGTGGCTGTGCCCGTCGGCGAGAGGAAGGGGCACAGATGGAATAATCCCTTCACCCGTACCTCATGGAGCGTAGCCGTCGGGACATTGCTGGTACTGCTCTCCTCCGGTGTCTCCCGCTCCTGCTTCAGCCGCGGGGGAGGTGGTGACGGTGCCGCCTGCTCTCACCACATCCCCAGCAGCGTCCACATCCTCGCGCATCCCCGCATCCCCCATAACATTGGTGGCTGTGGGCGGCAGAGCCTTCGAGGTGTACGGGTGAGCCGAAGCACCGGATTTCTTCTTGGACGCCATGGTCGATGGCGCCGTCGAAGATGAAGACAGCGATGAAGATGACGCACTTCTCATGCTCTCAGGTTCCCGCAAGTGCTCACCCTACCTGGCACGCCAAAGATGTTGCAGCAAACCACGGCCACCTATGGGACCAAAGGTCCCTTGCTGGTTCGGCGGGGGGGATGGCATGTTGCACAAAGAGTAGAAGAGCGTGGGGTAGCACGGCAGAGATCACACGAGCAGTTTTACCCAGGTTCGGGCCGCCGCGAAGCATAAAGCCCTACTCCTGCTTTGGTGGATTGACGGTGGAAGAATGGTGGTGGAGCGCAGTACACTTGCCCGGCAGGGTTGCCTCGGGGCGACAGTGGCTACACGCGTATGAGTGTCTGGGCTTCCAACCTTCTAACCCTTTCTACGGTTGCCATGGGCCTCCTTTCATAGATTACGGGGTCACCACAATGGCAAATTAGTCATTATGCACTGATAAGATAGCAAACAGTGCTATCATACCTAACTCTGCAGGTTGATAGAGCGCATCAAATGCGCCGCTCAACGTCACATCGTCGCTTGCCCGGCAAGCCTTGCCGGGCTGTCTCGCTAACTTCGCGCCTGCTCGCTCGACACGTCGCAGGACGGGTGTCATCCATAGGTATTTCCAGCAGAAAGAGGCTGCCATGTGGAAAATGGCTGTCACTCAGTCACTTTGCGGCTTGACACTGCATCGATCGAGGACGTGCGTCGTGGTGAAGTGGTTTGGTGAGGTGGCTCTGCCTCCGCGACTCCCGGTAGGCCCTGCCGGGACGTCTTGGATGTTTTCTTCCAGGGGCGCCCCCGTCCTTGCCAAGCTCGCCTGCCCGGCAAGGGAGCCTTTTCTCCTGGTGGTTTCTTACTTCTCTAGCTTGGGCTTGGTCCTCTTGATCTGCATGTTGGTCCTTTGAAGATCTTGATCTCTTGTATCTTGGCCGTATCTTGGTGCCGTATTCTGGCTCCCGTGCCTGTGCGCAGTCTGGGCAATGGACCTAGGGTTTGTTGCACCAACACAATTCAAGACAAGATTTGTTTGCTCGCATCTCTATAAAACTCGATCAAGATTGCTTAAACAATCATCAAAAGACTTCCCATAAACGGAAAAGCCAACCATGAAAACCTCAACAATCTTTTCACAAAAGTCATAGAATATAGCAGTCATACATCTTTGAAAGGTAGCAGGTGCATTGCATAAACCAAAAGGCATACGTCTATAAGCATAAGCTCCAAAGGGACAAGTGAAAGTGGTCTTTTCTTGATCAGGTTGCGAGACGGGTATTTGTGAAAAACCAGAATATCCATCAAGGAAGCAAAAATGTGTGTGCTTAGATAATCTTTCTAGCATTTGATCAATAAAAGGCAGAGGGTAATGATATTTTCTAGTTGCTTTGTTTAATTTTCTAAAATCAATTACCATTATATAGCCTGTAACAATTCTTTGTGGAATAAGTTCATTCTTATGATTAGGAACAATAGTAATACATCCTTCCTTAGGGACACAATGAACAGGACTTACCCATCTACTATCAGCTATAGGATAGATTATACCTGCTTCCAGAGTTTTAATATTTCCGTTCTTACCACTTCCTTCATCTTCGGATTTAACCGGCGTTGGTGATCAACAACGGGTTTAGCATCAGGTTCCATATTAATCTTGTGCTGATATAGAGTGGGACTAATGCCCTTTAAATCATCAAGAGTATATGCAATAGCAGCTCGGTGATTTCTCAGAACTTTCAATAATCTTTCTTCTTCATGTTCTTAAAGGTTAGAACTAATAATAATAGGATATATCTTCTTCTCATCAAGATAAGCATATTTCGAAGTGCCTGGCAATTGTTTTAATTCAAACAGAGGATCACCTTTAGGTGGAGGAGGACCTCCTAGAGTTTTAATAGGTAAATTGTCTTTAAGCAGAGGACGTTGTTCAAAGAAGATCTTATCTATTTCATTTCTTTCATGCCTATGTAAATCATTTTCATGGTCTATCAGATATTGTTTTAGAGGATTAGTAGAAGGCACAGCAATAGAAGCAAGACCAATTATTTCATCCTTACTAGGCAATTCTTTTTTATGAGGTTTTCTACTAAACTTGGAAAAATTAAACTGATGAGACTCATCACCAAAGCTGACACCGACAGTTTGTTTCTCAAAATCTATTTTAGCATTAACGGTGTTCAAGAAAGGTCTACCAAAGATAATGGGACAAAAATAATCTTGTGGGGAACCAAGAACAAGAAAAATAGTAGGATATTTTATTTTCCCACACAAGACTTCAACATCTCTAACAATCCCAGGTGGTGTGATGGTGTCTCTATTAGCAAGTTTAATAGTAGCATCTATTTCTTCTATTTCAGCGGGTGTTATGTCTTTCATAATTTCTTGATATAAGGTAAAGGGAATAGTACTCACGCTAGCACCTATGTCCCATAAACCATGGTAACAGTGATCTCCTATTTTAACTGAGACAACACGCATGCCAACAACGGGTTTATGTTTATCTTCTTTATCAGGTTTGGCAACTCTAGTAGCTTCATTACAGAAATAAATAACATGCCCATCTATATTTTCTTCCAGGAGATCCTTAACCATAGCAACACTAGGTTCTACTTTTATTTCTTCATCAGGTTCAGGTGTTCTAATATAGCTTTGGTTGACACCAGTTGAAACTTTAGCATGTTCAATTATCCTAACAGGGAAAGGTGGTTTCTCAGTATAAGCAGTAGGAACAACTGGATCAACATTATAAATAATAGTTTCCTCTTTAGCTAGTACCAGTTCTTTCATTTCTTCTTTAATAGGTGGGTGATATTGAAACCACTTCTCCTTAGGGAGATCAACATGAGTAGCAAATGATCCACAAAAGGAGGCTACTATCTTAGAGTCAAGTCCATATTTAGTTCTAAATTTTTGAAAAGCATCGGTATTCATAAAAGATTTAACACAATCATACTTAAGCTTAATACCTGACTCTTCACCTTGGTCGAGTTCCCAATCTTAAGAGTTGCGTTTAATTCTTTCCAAAATATCCCACCGGAACTCAATAGTCTTCTTCATAAAAGAACCAGCACAAGAAGTATCAAGCATGGATCGATCATTATAAGAAAGTCGAGCATAAAAATTCTGGATAATAATTTCTCTTGAGAGCTCATGATTGGGGCATGAATATAACATTGACCGGCACTTAGTTGCTGTTCTTACTTGAACAAGCCTCCCACTTATGATTAACCCCCCTTGCAAGCATCCGCAACTATGAGAAAAGTATTAAGAATAAATTCTAACCGCATTAAACTTTTGGTTCCAATCGGTCCCTTACGGAATAGCGCATAAACTTGGGTTTAAGATTCTGTCACTCTCGCAACACATCATCTCATATCTACTCCACAATGCATTCCCTTAGGCCCAAATATGGTGAAGTGTCATGTACTCGACGTTCACATGACACCACAATGGGAATCACAACATACATACTATCAAAATATCGAACACATATCAAGTTCACATGATTACTTGCAACATGATTTCTCCCGTGACCTCAAGAACAAAAGTAACTACTCACAAATGATAATCATGCTCAAGATCAGACGGGTGTTAAATAACATATTTGATCTGAACATATAATCTTCCACCAAATAAACCATATAGTAATCAACTACAAGATGTAATCAACACTACTAGTCACCCACAAGCACCAATGTATAGTTCCGTTACACAGATTAAACACAAGAGATGAACTAGGGTTTGAGAGGAGATGGTGTTGTTGAAGATGTTGATGGAGATCGCCCTCCCCAAGATGGGAGAGTTGTTGGTGATGATGATAACGATGATTTCCCCCTCCGGGAGGGAAGTTCCCTTGGCGGAATCGCTCCGCCAGAGGTCAAGAGTGCTCCTACCCAAGTTCCGCCTCGAGACAGTGACGTTTCTTAAGCTCTTGTGAAGTTGTTTTAGTTATGGACTTGTTTTTCTGTTGCTCGTTTATTTTCACCGGTGGCCAATTAAGACGCCCAGTGTATGTAATAGACTGCTTTGTTCCCTATATTTGCATTGGTGGCAAACTTTGATGCCGAGTGGATGTAATATGTGTAATAGTCGTAATAGCCTAGCGTAAGTTGCTTGCTTATTTATTTCCTTGTTGTCTTGTTTATTTGTTTGGTTGTAGTCATTGTAGTTCTTTTTCGGTGGTTCGCTAGTGGCAACAATAAAATATTATTTAAAACTAGGCCGTAATAACCATGGACCGTTATGTAGTGACCATGGGCCTCCTACGGGCCGTAGGATCTATGGCCCTCCTATGAGCCGTAGGATCAATGGGCCTTGTGCGGGGGCATTAGAATCAATGGGCCTTCTATGGGCCGTACTATTCATGTACAAATAAAGGACCGCAATTGTCACACCCTGATTTTCGTGCCACAACACTTAAGCTAATAAATCATGATAAAGTGTGGTTTGACAAAAACTTTTGCATCATTTGGCTTTTATTTGGAGTTGGTTTTCTCTCTGTGTTTTTCAAGTGCTCTTTAAAGTCAACACAACTCCACCTTCTATACTTCATCTCCTTGCCCCAAACTTCTGCCCAATGATCATGCCATGTGTATAGAGCAATATAGTATTTTCTTACAAAAATAATTTGGCAAAATAGTATTTTCAAATATTAGTTTTCCTAAACCCCCTGAATTGAGGTTTGCACTACCAGTACTTGATTCGGGGTATGAAAAATATTTCAAAGAGTATATTTGAAACCTATTAGATATAGGACCCCCATAAACCACAAAATATAATCTTAAAAGTAATTTTCCTATTTTATTTAAAGGCTTTTTCTTTCGGCCAGAAATGGTCTTTAATAGGTTAAAATTATTTAAAAGCTTCAAAAATATTGGAGAAAAATTAGGGAAACTCAGTGGACATATATTTTCCATATATAAGAGTATCAACACATGGTCATGTTCAAAATATTAGGCAAAACCCTCCAAAACCATTTATGTCCATTTCAAGTACTTGAAATATTTCTACAAGGAATATTTTCAAATAAATCCAGGAACATTCCTATGCCTAATAAGTCACATATGCTGTGAATCTGCCCGAATATTCCTATGCCTAATAAATCCAGGAACATTCCTATGCCTAATAATCCAGGAATATTTTCTACAAGTACTTGAAATAAGTCACATATGCATAATATGATGACCTTGCAAAGTTTTTGCTCAATCCAAACTATTTTGGTTCACCAAAGTGCCGCAAAACCATCTCTGTCCAGATTCAAGTTTGAACAACTTTACATTGCCAACTTATTCCAAATGCCCCCAAACTTTGTGGTCATGCTCAAAAGACCAAATGACGACACTACACCAAGTGGTGCACCAAGGAGAAGAGTTTAGCTTAGCTAGATCTAAGCAAGTCCATTTCTGCTGATTTCTAGGGTTTGCCAAAGTTACATTGGCAACTTTCTTCAAATGGACTCAAACTTGGTGGTCAACCTCAATTATATATGCCACTTGATCCTGTTAATTCTCATGTCAAGTGGAACTAATTTGCTTGCCCAAATTTGCATCAAACACCTTCTGTCATTTTTCAAAAATCACCATTTTGACCACTTACACTATTCTCCTTGAGCTCAACTTTTTACCACAGCCCCTCCTAGTACTCTTCTACCTCCAGTAACATTTGCAAGTCCACGGATCAATTATTGGGGGGGGGGGGGTAAAACCACCTCTTTCTCTCTCTATTCACCCATGACAACACTTCCTCTCTCTCCCATTTCAATATTGAGTAGCCCACCTAGCATCTCTCCACCCCAGGGCATCCAAGGCAACCCCAAGGCACAAGGGGACATGTCCTGGCCCTTTAAAATGGCCATGCCAGCCATTTGCATGCTCCAGAGCGCGCTACAGTGCGCCCAGGCACTGTAGCCACCCTCTGCCCGACGCCTCCGACCACCTCGGGCCACCCCAGCATGCCAACCAACACCCCTCGACGTCCGCGTCACGGCAGGGCGCTGTCCCCCTCCTCTCTCCCCTTCTCTCGCCCCTGCTCGCACGCGCGCTGGCCGCCCGAGCGCGCCAATGGAGCGGCTCACACGCGCGATGCTCTCTGGCCTTCCCCCGCTCGCTCCCTTAGCTCCCCTCGGCGTAGTCCACGCCCAGCAACACCCCAGACACGGCGCCAGCTCCTCCCGAGCCCTGTGGCGACGAGCATGAGCTCGCCGGCGCACGGGTCCACGGCACCCTGTTGTTCGCCTATTTAAGGGCCTCCCCGAGCCCTCCTCTCCTCACCACTCGCTCTCTCACTCCCCTAATCACCCCCTACACCACCCGCTCCTCTCCAGAAGCTCTCGAGCTCGAGCTCCGCCGCCTTGGGTCGCCGTCGATGTCGCGGTACAGGCCTCCTTTGCCCTCTCTCTCTCTCTTGATCTGGAACCGCCTCACCTCTCTTACCATTTCCCTCTGTCTCCCCTCTCTATTGCAGCCAGAATCGACCGGGGCAAACACCTCCCGAAGCCCTTCCGCCGGCTTTCTCGTCGCCGGTGAACCCCTACGCTCCGGCGACCGCCTCCACCTCCACCCGAACGGCGACCCCGCCCTGAGCACGCCGGTGCGCTCGGATCGCCTCGCCGTCGACCACAGCGACGCCGGTGAGCTCGCCTCCCTCTTTGGCCCGAGGTTTAAGACGACGGCCGAGGGGCCCGTCGGTCAGCCTCACATTCTGACGGGTGGGCCCCACCCATCAGGTTTCAACACGCACGCGCGCGTGTACCGGTTCGCCCTTCGGCTGAAGGCGTATTTTGCATTTACGCCTTCGACGTGGCAGCCTCGCGCGGGTTGGATCCTCTCCGGGCCTGCTGCACTGTGGTCCTTCTGGCCCAGTTGCACAGTGCTGCTTCTCCTTTTTCTTTTTCCATAAACTTGCAAAAATTCCTCAGGATTAAATATTAATCCAAATGAAATAATTCCGGTTCCTAAATTCTTGTAAAAATCCTACCTATTTAATGGTATAACTTTCACACATGTCCAAACAACTTTTATGTACTGTTCATATTCAAATTCAAATTTGAATATATTTAAACCTCTCTAAAAATCCATTCCTCATATCCTACTACTCCAAATCCAAAACTAGGAATTTTATCCTTCTTAGTTTTCACCCTAGTATTTATTAAAAATAGGTTGACATTTTTCTGAGCACTTTGGTTTTTCTGTTTTGCTATGCCTTATTTTCCCGTCATTTCTTTTGCGACGAATAGATCCCGTATTTGACAAAGTAGTGGATAAGAAGAAGGAGAAGGACTTGAAGACTTTGAAGACCAAGGCAAGCAGCCCTTAGACCATGTCTAAGAAACCCTTTTTATGCATGTCATATGGCACTTTTATTGCTTGCATCGAAGTCATGATAAAATGGTGACCACTAGAGGTGGTTTGCCTCCGTTGCTTTTCTCCTGGACACTTGCATGATGCATGAACCTACCTTTCTATGAGGGTTATGCCAGTGGGACTAGATAGGATGCTAAAGTAGTTGCTACGCAAAAGGGGATGGGTATATGCATGGTGATGGAAGCAAGATTGTTTTCAAAAACTTTTCAAAAACCCCATCGGGTGACACTTATGCCCGAGGGAGATAATGAGTTGGGTAACCACTTGATGACTAAGTGGTGTACCGAGGCAAGTGTGTGTGTTGTTTTCAAAATGGATTGGTTTAAGTTGCGACCGTTATTCCAACCTTACATGCGCAACCACTCTACCCTTATATGGGAAAGGGCATTATTGATTACCTAGCCCGATACTAGAATGGTGCCCGCATTACTAGTGACGGGAGAGTTGTTGCTCTCTCGGGACGGGGTCGTGCCAGGTAGGGAGGCCAAGAGCATTTTTATGGGGCACCGAACACACTGTTGTTACCCCGTGCCAGTGGTATGTGATGAATATGGGAGCGAGGCTCCACAATTTTAAGTTGTGAAATGTTGGGCACGGGGGTTACTACCAATCGAGTGGACTCTATGTTAGTGTCGTCTAGGGAAAGATAGTGATCGGGTGCTTACCCCGGGTACTTGAGGTACCGCGGGTCGTGGATAACACGGAAGTTCCCCGGATCTTGTGGGTAAAGCTAGTGTGCAACCTCTGCAGAGTGTAAAACTACTCGAATAGCCATGTCCATGGTCAAGGACAGTTGGGTAACCACTCTTGGGCTACGTCCACTTGTTTACAAACCAGTGTGTGTGTGGGAAGAACTACTTGGGTCAAGTCAAAGGACTTGACATGATTGAGTCGGGTTGGAGCCCACTCCCTTTATGTTGATATCTGTAACCAGACCCTATGGTTACTTGAATTCGTATGATGCATGTTTTACCAGTTGTTGAACATGTCATAGCACAACAAAACTAGCTTTCTACAAAATTTACCTATATCATGCATTGTTGTATCTTGAACCAAAACTTGGGTTGCTTGCGAGTACATTCAAAGTACTCATTGGCTTGCCACTGGTTATTTTATTGGCCAGGCATGAAAGGACAGGATATGATGAAGAATACTTCGGTGACAAACATGCTTGCTAGGACGCTTCCCAGTCAGAATGCCTGTAGGGTTAAGGCAGATGGCATGGGTTCTACTTTTCGATGAAGATTTCCGCTGCTTAAGTTTATTATGTATTCAGCCCTTGTGGCTTTATCTATGTAAGACTTGACCATAATGGTCATAATTTGTGTAAGACGGTAGGTGTGGATGTAAGACTCTTGTTACTTAGCTTATGTGTGTTCAGTGAGCATTGATCTCTGGGATCACTGTACACGTGCATTCGGTGATCACGACTTATGAGTCGGGGTCCCCACAGAGCTGGTATCAGAGCCATCCTGACTGTAGGAAGCCTTAGTTGGCATGGGTGTTAGATAGGACAAAACCCGTTTTGCAAAACCCTCTATACTCCTCTTCTTTTCTGAGATTTCCCAAACCTAAGGGATATTTTTCCTTATTGATCTCTCCTATTCAACTTTTGTAGATGACGGTCGCCCCCTTGAGACTCCTTATGACAGGATTTCCATCACTCCTAAAAGACTGCCTCCAACAATGCCACTATCCCTTGCTGCCCATGTACACCCTGCATGAACTGGAAAATGATGTGCTCGAGAAGGAGTTCTACGACAAGGTTCTTGTGCCTGCCAAGACCTCACCCCAGGGGTGGTTCTTCATTGGACCACCCATGCCAACAAGAGACCTGGCCATTCAGCAAGTGGCATATGAAGCGCTCCTCCGTCTTCAAGACCTCCTTCCAGAAATGAAAGAAGAACACGCCACCCGCTACCTACCTGGCAAGAACGGATTTGGAGCCCCAACTCAAGTGATGATTTCCCCAGAAGATGAGGATCCAACCCTCAAGTACCAGATCCGCTTCATCAACGCAGGAGACTACCTTCTATGTCACCTTACCAAAGCATTCATTAAGGCTAGCCAAGACCTCCTTTCACTTCTGCACCTCCACTGCCTCTAGAAGAAGAAGGTGGCCGAGCGAGGACAGCAAATCACTGCCTTACAAGCCCACATTGCCAATCAGGAGCAACAAATCGAGGAACTTCAGAAAACCCGCAACCAAACCCCGCGCAGGAGGCATAGGAATGAATTTCCATATCCACCTCGTAGAAGATCGTCGTCAGGCCACTGACGACATAACCCAAGACTGAATAAAAACCTTTTTGCTTCCGTTACTTGTCACGGGTGTGGTGAACTTGGGCACATTAAAAGGATGTGTCCCAACAGGTGGCCGACTGTCGCATACCCATTGGCACCACACGGCGAACCCAGAAACTAAAGACTGAATGCCCTTCTCTCCGAGCAAGCACGACTACCGAGTCCGAGAACCCCTAGGGTAGGATGAGTCGTGTACCCCCATATGCGTAGTCGAGTCTGTGTGATGGTTCGAATGGAACCACGTTCTGTGTTGCTTGTTTTTATTTTGTGTTTTGATATAAGTCGCACTTTTGCCCTAGGCAGCATGTACGCGACTATATCACCTATCATATCTTAATAAATGTCTGTGCCCTTCACGGCACTTGTTTGCTTGCACTTGCAATATAGAACCCCCTTTAGGCATCCCACCTCCTCTATGCTACTTTTCCCTCTCATCTCTCTCCTTAACTGAAGTCCAGCAAGACAAGATACACCAAGGATTCTACTCCGGCGACCAACTAGCACTGAAGACTTTTGTTGCCGCCTCCTCGACCAAGTGCAGCCCCGTAGAGTTATGTTTACCCCTCATGGCTGGAGCCCCATCCCTAGACCCCTCGAGACTTCATGAGTTAACCCATCTCGAATCCTTAACCATGTGCTTAACCCACAAAATTGCAAGAGAACCAGTTAAGCCTCCATAACCTCGCTCAACATTGGGTCCACTATGGAACTAGTGGACGTAGGGAATGAGCACATTATCATCCTAATATAGCACCAGAACTGACGATGCCATAGGGAAGACCAGTTTGAGGATATAGGAATAGAGGACAAATGACTTGATGAGTTTATATCGGTGACCTTGAGGAACTATCTAACACTCTTTGGTGGATTATAAGGCTTTCATGTTGAACTTGGTGGGATCATGTTAATAGAGTAGCATAGCTTTCATTACCCCTGAGTAAATTGGATTTACTAGGACAATTATGGTCGCAAGCTGGAATTTTTGGAAGTATATGGATTTAACTTAGCCATGGGATATTGATAGGAGACAGTTGATATTACGTAAATGACTTGGGGGAAAATGTAGGAATTCACGTTGGACATGAGATTTGAATTTAAATAGGTGATCCTAGTGGAGTATAGGTGGTGAGTAAGTCTACATGGTTCGGAGTAAATCAGATTTAGACTGATGGTCTCGATCATGATACCATGTTTCTCGGTGGATTGGATTAATTGTCGGAGTTGATTTAGGGTTCTATATAAGCATGACCTTGGAGTTTACTTGACCATGATGATGGCAATTGGTGGACTTACTATAGTAGAGTTAGCCCTTTCAAGTATTTGGGGATTATAGGGACTTTAGGAGATCGCATGGAACACCGTAGACATCGGATTTGTAGAATTAATGGATTGTGTAGTGATCGATGGAAGTTAATTAATGGGCTTTTGGAGTTGATTCATAGGAAGGAAACAAGATCTTGGAGTGGAATACGACATGTTTCCTTAGGATAGAGATGCATTAGCTTAGACTTTGGAAGAATAGGATGAGCACTTGGATTGTCGTGTTTTATTCCAGCTTGGAAGCTTGTATGCTCTACCCATGGATTTTTAGGGGTAGCCATACATATGAGTTCGGGGATCATAGACATATATGATTTTGTTAGACCTCCTCTCGGGAACCATGAGGATATTCACATGAGTGATGATTGTAGTTGACCTATACGAAATGATGCTTTCGGTGGTAAAAGGTTATTTGTTTGAAGGACCGGGTGGAACTATTGGCATCTTAGAAACCGTGCTTAAAGATAAGATTATAAATTTCACTCGCACACTAGAATCCTTGAAACCCTTAAGCCCTACCAAGCCACAACCCGGTTGGATCATGACCTTGGGGTCTTGACTCTAGATCGAGAAAACCTTGGCCCACACTCAACCGTTACCACCACCAATGCCCCAGCCTACCTTATGTACCCCATGAATAGAAACTTCATGGAGTACTTGGTCACGTTGGTTGTGACTTTTACTTGGTGACCTACTCGTCTAACTGAAGATGGAAGAAGAATCGTTCAGCTGGTTAGGAAACATTTGAAGACCGCCATGCCAAGGAGGAAGAACTATGCCAACCACCATCGTCAGGAGTGAACTTTCTCGTCGAAGACCAGGTGTATCTGCAAGCCACTTCTCTCAAAGGAACCAAGCATTTCCATGTCAAAGGGAAACTCACACCAAGATTTATCAGCCTTCCCCAAGATCGCTGCAAGATGAAGAATAGGAGGCTACTAGCTAGAGTTACCGCCGAAGTCACCCACTGTGCACAACATTTTTTCCACACAACACCACTCCGAAAATGTTTCTAACTCCCTAACTAGCCCGATCTCTACAAGGACATCGATCACCGAGCCATCGACCTCCAGCCCAATATGACTTACGCGAGAGACCCCAATTGCAATCTGGATCAAGCAGGATGTCATACATGAAACCACGCCATCGAGTACTTCAAGGTTCAATGGAACACCACTCGGAAGCACAAGCAGTATGAGGACGTGAAGACTACCCCCAGATCCAGTTTTCATATTCCTTTCCATGCCTAGTTTGGGAATCTCGGGGACGAGATTCTTGTAAGGGGGGTAGGTCTGTCACACCTTGATTTTCATGCCACAACACTTAAGCTAATAAATCATGATAAAGTGTGGTTTGACAAAAACTTTTGCATTATTTGGCTTTTATTTGGAGTTGGTTTTCTCTCTGTGTTTTTCAAGTGCTCTTTAAAGTCAACACAACTCCACCTTCTATACTTCATCTCCTTGCCCCAAACTTCTACCCAATGATCATGCCATGTGTATAGAGCAATATAGTATTTTCTTACAAAAATAATTTGGCCAAATAGTATTTTCAAATATTAGTTTTCCAAAAACCCCTGAATTGAGGTTTGCACTACAAGTACTTGATTTGGGGTATGAAAAATATTTCGAAGAGTATATTGGAAACCTATTAGATATAGGACCCCCATAAACCACAAAAATATAATTTTAAAAGTAAATTTCCTATTTTATTTAAAGGCTTTTTCTTTAGGCCAAAAATGGTCTTTAATAGGTTAAAATTATTTAAAAGCTTCAAAAATATTGGAGAAAAATCAGGGAAACTCAGTGGACATATATTTTCCATATATAAGAGTTTCAACACATGGTCATGTTCAAAATATTGGGCAAAACCCTCCAAAACCATTTCGGTCCATTTCAAGTATTTGAAATATTTCTACAAGGAATATTTTCCAATAAATCCAGGAAAATTCTAGCAAGTAACATATGCATAATGTGATGACCTTGCAAAGTTTCAGCTCAATCCAAACTATTTTGGTTCACCAAAAGTGCCCCAAAACCATCTCTGTCCACATTCAAGTTTGAACAACTTTACATTGCCAACTTATTCCAAATGCCCCCAAACTTTGTGGTCATGCTCAAAAGACCAAATGATGACACTACACCAAGTGGTGCACCAAGGAGAAGGGTTTAGCTTAGCTAGATCTAAGCAAGTCCATTTCTGCTAATTTCTAGGGTTTGCTAAAGTTACATTGGCAACTTTCTTCAAATGGACTCAAACTTTGTGGTCAACCTCAATTATATATGCCACCTGATCCTATTAATTCTCATGTCAAGTGGAACTAATTTGCTTGCCAAATTTGCATCAAACACCTTCTGTCATTTTTCAAAAATCACCATTTTGACCACTTACACTATTCTCCTTGAGCTCAACTTTTTACCACAGCCCCTCCTAGTCCTCTTCTACCTCCAGTAACATTTGCAAGTCCTTAGATCAATTATTGGGGGGGGGGGGTAAAACCACCTCTTTCTCTCTCTGTTCACCCATGGCAACACCTCCTCTCTCTCCCATTTCAATATTGAGTAGCCCACCTAGCATCTCTCCACCCCAGGGCATCCAAGGCAACCCCAAGGCACAAAAGGACATGCCCTGGCCCTTTAAAAATGGCCATGCCAGCCATTTGCATGATCCAAAGCACGCTACAGTGCGCCCAGGCACTGTAGCCGCCCTCTGCCCGACGCCTCCGACCACCTCGGGCCTCCCCAGCATGCCAACCAATGCCCCTCGACGTCCGCGTCATGACACGGTGCTGTCCCCCTCCTCTCCCCCCTCTCTCGCCCCTGCTCGCACGTGCGCTGGCCGCCCGAGCGCGCCAATGGTGCGGCTCACACGCGCGATGCTATTTGGCCTTCCCCCGCTCTCTCCCTCAGCTCCCCTCGGCGTAGTCCACGCCCAGCAACACCCCAGACACGGCGCCAGCTCCTCCCGAGCCCTGTGGCGACGAGCAGGAGCTCGCCGGCGCACGGGTCCACGGCACCACGCCGTTCGCCTATTTAAGGGCCTCCCCGAGCCCTCCTTTCCTCACCACTCACTCTCTCACTCCCCTAATCACCCCCTACACAACCAGCTCCTCTCCAGAAGCTCTTGACCTCGAGATTGAGCTCGAGCTCCGCCGCCTTGGGTCGCCGTTGATCTCGTGGTACAGGCCTCCTTTGCCCTCTCTCTCTCTCGATCTGGAACCGCCTCACCTCTCTTACCATTTCCCCTCTGTCTCCCCTCTCTATTGCAGCCGGAATTGACCGGGACAAACACCTCCCGAAGCCCTTCCGCCGGCTTTCTCGCCGCCGGTGAAACCCTACACTCCGGCGACCGCCTCCACCTCCACCCGAAACGGCGACTCCGCCCTGAGCACGCCAGTGCCCTCAAATCGCCTCGCCGTCGACCACAACTACCCCGGTGAGCTCGCCTCCCTCTCTGGCCCGAGGTTGAAGATGACGGCGGTGGGGCCTGTCGGTCAGCCTCACATTCTGACAGGTGGGCCCCACCCGTCAGGTTTAAACACGCACGCGCGCGTACCGGTTCGCCCGTTGGCTGAAGGCGTATTTTGCATTTACGCCTTCGACGTGGCAGCCTCGCGCGGGCTGGATCCTCTCCGGGCCTGCTGCACTGTGGTCCTTCTGGCCCAGTTGCACAGTGATGCTTCTCCTTTTTCTTCCACAAACTTGCAAAAATTCCTCAGGATTAAATATTAATCCAAATGAAATAATTCCGGTTCCTAAATTCTTATAAAAATCCTACCTATTTAGTGGTATAACTTTCACACATGTCCAAACAACTTTTATTTACTGTTCATATTCAAATTCAAATTTGAATATATTTAAACCTCTGTAAAAATCCATTCCTCATATCCTACTACTCCAAATCCAAAACTAGGAATTTTATCCTTCTTAGTTTTCACCCTAGTATTTATTAAGAATGGGTTGACATTTTACTGATCACTTTGGTTTTTCTGTTTTGCTATTGCCTTATTTGCCCACCATTTTTTGCGACGAATAGATCCCGTATTTGACAAAGTAGTGGATAAGAAGAAGGAGAAGGACTTGAAGACTTTGAAGACCAAGGCAAGTAGCCCTTTGACCATGTCTAAGAAACCCTTTTTATGCATGTCATATGGCACTTTTATTGCTTGCATCGAAGTCATGATAAAAAGGTGACCACTTGATGTGATTTGCCTCTGTTGCTTTTCTCGTTGACACTTGCATGATGCATGACCCTACCTTTCTATGAGGGTTATGCCGGTGGGAGTAGATAGGATGCTAAAGTAGTTGCTATGCAAAAGGGGATGGCTATATGCATGGTGATGGAAGCAAGATTGTTTTCAAAAACTTGTCGAAAACCCCATCGGGTGCCACATATGCCCGAGGGAGATAATGAGTTGGGTAACCACTTGATGACGAAGTGGTGTGGCAAGTGTGGGTGTTGTTTTCAAAACGGATTGGTTTAATTTGCAACCGTTATTCCAACCTTACATGCGCAACCACTCTACCCTTATATGGGAAAGGGCACTATTGAGTACCTAGGCTGATACTAGCATGGTGCCCGCATTACTGGTGACGGGAGAGTTGTTGCTCTCTCGGGGTGGGGTCGTGCCAGGTAGGGTGGCCAAGAACATTTTTATGGGGCACCGGACACACCGTTGGTACCCCGTGCCAGTGGTATGTGATGAATATGGGAGCGAGGATCCACAATTTTAAGTTGTGAAATGTTGGGCACAGGGGTTACTACCAATCGAGTGGACTCTATGTTAGTGTCGTCTAGGGAAAGATAGTGATCGGGTGCTTACCCCGGGCACTTGAGGTACCGTGGGTCATGGATGACACGGAAGTTCCCCGGATCTTGCGGGTAAAGTGTGCAACCTCTGCAGAGTGTAAAACTATTCGAATAGCCGTGTCCACGGTCAAGGACAGTTGGGTAACCGCTCTTGGGCTACGTCCACTTGTTTACAAACCAGTGTGTGTGTGGGAAGAACTACTTGGGTCAAGTCAAAGGACTTGACATGATTGAGTCGGGTTGGATCCCACTCCCTTTATGTTGATATCTGTAACCAGACCCTATGGTTAGTTGAATTCGTATGATGCATGTTTTACCAGTTGTTGAACATGTCATAGCACAACAAAACTAGCTTTCTGCAAAATTTACCTATATCATGCATTGTTGTATCTTGAACCAAAACATGGGTTGCTTGCTAGTACATTCAAAGTACTCATTGGCTTGCCACTGGTTATTTTATTGGCCAGGCATGAAAGGACAGGATATGATGAAGAATACTTCGGTGACAAACACGCGAGCTAGGACGCTTCCCAATCAGAATGCCTGTAGGGTTAAGGCAGATGGCATGGGTTCTACTTTTCGACGAAGATTTCCGCTGCTTAAGTTTATTTGGTATTCATCCCTTCTGGCTTTATCTATGTAAGACTTGACCATAATTGTCATAATTTGTGTAATACGGTATGTGTGGATGTAAGACTCTTGTTATTCAGCTTCTATGTGTTCAGTGAGCATTGATCTCTGGGATCACTGTACACGTGCATTCGGTGATCACGACTTATGAGTCGGGGTCCCCACAGCAATATGGGCCGTAAACGGGCTAGAATGGAATTTTTTTATGGCCCGATCATAACAGGCCGTATTTGATGACGCTAAGAAAACAGCCCAACAGATTATCGGGCCACAAACGGGCCGACTGTAACCATGGGCTGAATTTGGCCCGCAAACAAAACAAACGACTAATGGACCGGAAGTAATCAAATGCTGTAAGTGAGCCCAAGAATAAATGGGCCCGTAGAAGGCCGAAAGATCACACGGGCTGGAAAGGGCCCAATGGAATAATGGGTCGGTAATGGGTATAAATCAATACATTGTTCATTATGGGCCAGTTTCACCATGGGCCGTTAACGGGACAAGAGTTATATAGGGCCTCATATGGGCTCAAACACGTCATGCGCCATACATGGGCTAGAAGTTACAACGGCTGGAATCATATTGGACGGCCTAGAAGCGGTAGTGGACCTAATTTGGATAGGCCATAATGGGTCGTGAGTTAGCGGGCTGTAAATGGGCTATATGAGAATAGGTTGTTAGCTGGCTTTCAGTGGGCCGGGCTGCTACCTTTTGACCAAGTCAAATGGGCCGGCCTTTTCACTTGAATGGGCCACTATTGGGTCATGCCATGTGTCGACGTATCATAGGCGCCTCCCATCCAATGAGCGGACGACATATGTCCCAACACTGAGCTGACACGTGGATACTCCGGCGAATCAGAATTTCACACGTGGAAAATCCCCATTGGTCCGGGCTGTTAACGGGTAATCGGATCCAAACCGAAAACTGATAGCTTAATGGCGACCTGTTATAGTGGATGCCACGTGTCGGTTACCCTTGACGAAAGCACTTCCATGACACGCCATTTATCGTCATGGAACTGGATACTTCCGTGATGATAATTTAGGTATTGTCATGGGACACTTCTATGATAGCACAGGTATGACTATCTTGATTCTGTCATAAAATCGTCATCGATGTACATGCATGATAGAAAACATGACCTACTGTCACAAACACGTATCATCACGGAAATGTATTTTTTTTGTAGTGAAAGAGGGGATGCCTTCCGGGGCATCCCCAAGATTAGTTGCTTGGGAGTCCTTGAATATTACATTGGGGTGCCTTGCGCATCCCCAAGCTTAGGCTCTTTCCACTCCTTATTCCTTCATCCATCATGATCACACCCAAAACTTGAAAAACTTCAATCACACAAAACTTAACAAAACCTTCGTGAGATCTGTCGGCGTTCTGGGAACGGGGGTCCCCAGACTTGCCTGCCTACGGCCCACAACATGGCCAAGCAGCAGGTCGTACGGCCCATCTTCGTCAACAAGGCACCCAAGACCCTCGCGAGGGTCCATGCCTCGCGAGGCGGACGACACAAGACCTCCTCTGGAGTGGCCTAGCCAAGCAGGCTCACGAGGAGCGGAGATATCAAGGCGAGGTAAACCTCATGAGGCTCTCGTGACGTGAGCCATGACGAACGGTACCAGGCGGGTGCCAGGCGGGCGCCAGTGTGTGCAGCGTCCCTATTTCCTCTTCGGTGCTAAGGAGGCCAGCGCAGGCGAAGAGTACCGAGGCATCGGGCAAAGGTTGCCATATTGGTGCAACGAGACCGAGACCAGGAGGACGGCAAGGCGGAGGTCATCGTGGAGCCCAAGACGGCGTCACCCCAGAGCTTTTCGCAGGCGAAGACCACTTTTGTCAGGATAGCTTGTACTAGCTGTCCCCCTTCAAATTTGCCCTCCGTTGTTGGCTCCCTTCCCGCTCGATATTTGGGAAGAGGACCAGGGCCTCTATAAATAGGACTAGCCACCACAATAGGAGGCAACTGATCCCGAACTGGTTCAGATCATCCTCATCTACACAAGCACAAGAACACCTCGACCTCAGGAGGCTGTTCTTCCCTTGTGCTGTTCATCATCAGCCCAAGAGGCAATCCACCACCACCACACTGGAGTAGGGTATTACACCACAACGGTGGCCCGAACCAGTATAAACCTCGTGTCTTTCTGTGTTGCGAGTTCGTCGAGTTCGTCCGCGAGATCTTAGCGATCTAGAGCGTAGATCGGTAGGAGGGAGAGACTTCGCGCGCACCCCAGTGTTCGAAGGGGTTTGCCGGAACCCCACATCCGACATTTGGCCCGCCAGGAAGGGGTGCGCCGTAGTTTCCCTTCCATCAGTTCGTTGCTCCATCGCTCCGTCGTTTCCATGGTGGATGCTCCCCATGCTCGAGATGAGCGTCGGGCTGCCCTCTCCGCTCGCGTCGCTCAGACGGCTCCCGTAGGCGGGCCACCTCGTCGTTCTCCGTCTCCCGCCGCCAACGCTGCCACCGGCCCGGCGGGGAACGAGCAGTAGGCATCCTCGCTGCATCCTTCGGTGCGGCAAGACGGCCGCAGCGCTACTCCATCACTTACCCCTGCCGGTTCTTCGTCTCACGCGCACCGCTCTCCCATGGAGGCACGGGCCGCGCTCATCGCGGAGAACGAGCTCCTGCGTTACCGCCCCGTCGACGACCTCTATGAGGAGTGGCTCGACCACGTCGCCGAGCTCATCTGCGCCGCAGGGGGCTCTCCGGCGCCGTCCCACTCTCTGCCTCCCCCTCAACCAGCCGCGGGCGACGGGGCTCATGGCATGCCTCCACCACCTCAACCCCAAGACGGTGCCTTGGCACCAAGGCGCGCGCCTCCGCGGCGCGATCCACCGCGCCCGGCGCCCGCGCATGAAGAAAGAAGCTGCCAAGAAATCCGCGGCCGCGGCTGCGCTGGCGCTCCCCGCGCCACCTCGTCAAGACCGCGTGCCGCCTGCAGTGGCGCAGCGCGGACCTCGCCAAGATCAAGCTCCACCTCAGAAGCGGGCCCCGGTGACCACGGTCGGCTGCCGCGCCTTCACCCCCGAGCTGCGTAGCGTCGCCTAGCCAAGCAAGTTCAAGCCATCTGCCTCCTCCCTACGACGGCACCGCCGACCCCGCGGAGTTCCTGCAGCTCTATGAGCTAAGCATCGAAGCGGCCAACGGCAACGAAAAAGTCATGGCGAACTGGTTTCCCATGGCTCTCAAGGATGGGGCCCGCTCCTGGCTCCTGAACCTGCAGCATGGCGCGATCTCCTCCTGGGACGAGATGCGCGACCGCTTCGTCGCCAACTTCCAGGGCACGCGCGACCGCCCACCGGCCGCGGGTGATCTACGCCGCATCAAGCAACAACCAGGAGAGACCCTCCAGAAGTACATCCAGCGCTTCAACAACACCCGCCTCAAGATCCCCAGGGTCACAGATGAAGCCATCATCTCCGCGTTCTCGGACGGCGTCCGTGACGTCAAGATGAAGGAAGAGCTCGCTATCCACGAGGAGCTCTGCACATCTCAAGAGTTGTTCAACCTGGCGACCGAGTTCGCAAGAGCTGAGGAGGGGCGCCTATCTCACCTTGAGCTGCCAGCTGCAGGAGGGGAGGAGAAGAAGGCCAAGGCCAAGGACGCGAAGCGCAAAGAGGCAGTAGTGCTCACAGCGGAGCCCGACACCAAGCGAGGCAGAGATCAGCCCGAGTCATCCAAGAACGGCCGACCGTTCTGCGCCTTCCACAAGCTGAACACCCACAACACCAGCGACTGTCAAGAGCTCAAAGCCATATGGGAAGGACGCTACGGTCGACGCCCCGAGCGCAACGACCGGGGCTACGGCCGCGGAGGAGGACGCGGAGGCGGACGCTGGGACGACCGTGGCCCGCGCCATGAGTGGCGCGACCGGCCTCGTGAGGACCACTGGCAGGACCAACCTCGCGAGGGCGCCTGGAGGGACCCGCCTCATGACGATCGCCCCCAGGGCAACGCCGGTCTTCCCCCGCTGCCGCCACCAGGAAGGAACGACGACCACCACCAGGACAAGGGGGCTGGGGGCTTCCAGGAGCCGCGTGCGATCGCCTGCATCTTGGGCGGTGCCCAGGCCCCAACCTCTCAGCGCATCTTCCAACAGTTCGCTCACGAGGTGAACGCGGTGCTCCCCAAGCTCGAGGCCACGCGCCCGCTGAGGTGGTCCGAATGTGCCATCACCTTCAACTCGGCAGATCAGCTCAAGTGCGCAGCCACCGCTGGCACCCTCCCTATGTTGTGCTCCCCAGTCATCAGCAATGTGCAAGTCACCAAGACTCTCATCGACGGCGGCGCAGGGCTCAACGTCCTGTCCGTCGACATGTTCGACAACCTCCAAGTGCCATATGAGCAGCTCCAGCCAACCAAGCCTTTCTCGGGAGTGACCGACGGCTCCACCACACCGATAGGGCAGGTCCGCCTGCCTGTCACCTTCGAGGAGCGCAAGAACTATCGCACCGAGCTCATCGACTTCGATGTCGCGCACATCCGCCTGCCGTACAATGCCATCCTCGGGTATCCAGCCCTGGCCAAGTTCATGGCAGTCACTCATCACGGCTACAACGTTCTCAAGATGCCAGGAAGCGGAGGAATCATCACGGTCCCGTGTGAAGAGAGGGATGCGGTGTGCTCCCTTGAGCGCGCCTTTCAAGCCGCAGCAATCGACGACCCCGACAGCAGAAGTGAAGGCCCTTCGGAGACCATCCCCAAGAAGAAGCTGCCGCGCCATGCAGGACCCCTAGAGGATGGCGTCGCGACAGGAGCCTCATCAGGACCAGCACCCGCTCCAGGGGCGCCTCCCTCCACCGCATAGGAAAGCGTGCCCGGTGCCCTCCTCAGGCAGGGCTCGGGGGCTCTCTTCTGGAGAGCCTCAGACCTTGCCAACCTCACGAGGGAGGCGCTTGGGCACCACTTGGAAGCGTGCCTCACGGCACACTTTCCTCAGGAAAGCACAGGGCAAGGAGTGCCCACCACCCAGGAGTTCATCACCAAGACCACCCAGGAACTGCAAGAAGCAAGAGCCATGCGCGGCCATAGCCGCTCACAAGGCGCAACTCCCCATCCAGGCGAGGATGTCGGACTGCGTGTCTGCGTCGACGTCCCAGGGCTCAACAGGGCCGCATCTCAGGAGTGCTTCTGGCCATCGCGTGTGGGCCGCTGCGAGGGCCCACCACACAGCTACGTTCGCATGCCCTTCGGCTTGCCGAGCGTGGCGTCGGCCCATCGGCGCAACATGCGGCAAGTCCTGGCGACTCTGGAGGCCAGGTTCCACGCCGTCCTGGAGGAGATGGAGACGGTCTTCAGGGAACCTCCTAAACCTCCAGAGCCTCCCGAGGCTCAGGGTCCCGGTGGCTCATGAGGAGCCATTCCTTCAACGCGCGGCTTAAGCTGCACCAACTCTACTTCGTCTACAGAACCAGGTGACATCTTCCAAGTTCGTTTAAGTTGGGAGCGCCCCTCGGGCTGCATTATTCCCAGGCCACATGGATCCGTCCATGTGGCATGTATCCCTTTTGCTTAAGTCTTTAGCTTACCTTGCTGGGGGCGCCCCTCGGGCTGCATCATCCCTAAGCCGCTCGGGCGAGACCCGGTGGCGTGTATCTTCCTGCATTTATCCAAGTTGATCTGCTCTTCATGCTTAACCTGCCAACGGCTATCGCCTGCTCGATTGCCGCCCGCCACGGGTCTGTTCATCCTATGCAATTCGCTTGCACGTTAAAAGGGGGCTCCTGAGCATCGCGACTCAGGAGCTCTTACTGGCTCTCCAGCCCTCACCCCCTTGCCTTGTCCACGGCATCGCGACGTGGCATACCAGCGGCGGCTGAGCTCGCTCGAGGGCCGGGACCTGAGGACGTAGAGTGCTTGCATCTAACTGCCTTGCAGGAACACACAGTCACCAAGACTCAAGACCACGCGCAACCCGCCTTGAGGTAGGGCCTCGTGAGTCCCGCGCTGGCTCACGAGTGCCCAGATACACCTCGTAGCCCTGTCGTGCAAGCCACGTGTCAGGGCGTGGCTATACACGCCCCTGGGGCTCCTCCCGGAGGGAGGCCCCTATCCCACGCCCAAGTGGAAGCACCATGCTCCGCGCTGGCTGTCGACACTGTCGAGGAGCGGCTATGCCCGTGCACAAGCGGAAGCACTATGCTCCGCGCTGGTGATAAACAACTAAGGGTGACCCCACGGTCGTGCCAACCTCAGGGAGCCCAGAGCTCAGCGCCCAGCCTTACCGCAATGCCTCCCCTCGGGAAAGCCGCGCATGGGGGCTGGGCACGGGGGCTGCGCTCGGTTCACGCCCAAGCGCACGCCACCGAACCAGGTCCCCAGACCTGGGCATCGCGCGCCCCTCCCGAGGCCTCGATGAGGGCAGGTATGGGAATTGTTTGCACGTCAAGGGGACTCCTGAGCATCGCGGCTCAGGAGCCTAACTAGTCATGTAGCCCCTCACTCCTTGGTCCGTCCTGGTCTCCGGTCGGCCCAATGGCGGTTGAGGTATGCGCGGGGCTGGGCCCTGCTGACGTAGAACATTAATCTACCCCCACGAACTCTCCGTATATGCTTTTTGCGCGTCAAAGGGGACTCCTGAGCATCGCGACTCAGGAGCCTAACTGGTCACGTAGCCCCTCACTCCTTGGTCTGTCCTGGTCTCCGGTCGGCCCAATGGCGGTTGAGGTATGCGCAGGGCCGGGCTCTGCCGACGCAGAACGCAAAGCAAATAGGAAGGAAATCGCGAAATCTCGAAGCAAATATTACAAGCATATTGTCCTCACAATACCAAATAAAAAGTCTAAACGCCTCCACAAGGCCGGATACATGTCGTAGGAACGGGACGGGAAGAATGGCCGCGGGTCACCTCTAGACGTCGCCGTCGCCTGCAGAAGGCGCTCCCTCGTGAGCGGTTTTGTCTTCACCACCAGCCGCAAGGTCGACGACGCCAGACAGAGGAGCGGAGACAAAGCCGCGGAACCTCCTCAGCAAGGCCCCACCTGATCCTGCACGGCCGCGGCAGCCGCCTCGTATTGATCTTCAGCTACAGGCTCCAGCAGCTCGTCAAGGCAAGCGTTGGGGTCGCGAAGGTGCAGGTGGCTAAAGATACGAGTCAGCGCGGCTGAAGACAGGACGCGAGCTTCTGCCTCCGCCATGGGACCGAGACCATCAACAACCTCCTCAAGCGCCTTCACCACGAGAGGAAGCAGCTGGGCGGGGCCGTCCTCATCGGTGTCCAGAGGCTTCTCCAGGCCGTGCTCATAGAGCGTCTTCAGCGCCTTGCGAGACCTCTTCTCGAGATTGGCAAAGGCCACGCGGTCTTCGGCCAGGACTCGCGCCTTGGCATCAAGATCGGCCTCCCTCGTCCCCATCTTCCGCTCCAACTCTTCCAACCGGTTGCGCTCGGCGGCCTGCTTCTTCCCCAGCTCCGCCAACTCACGGTTCTTGACGGCATCCTCCCGGGCCTTCATCTCCTCCTCCTTCGCTTGGCGGCAGCGCATCTCTTCAGCGTGCTGGTCGCGCAGGGTCTGCAGCTCGCCCTCCAGCACTTGGCAGTGGTCACGGGCGGCCTTGGCGTCTTTTAGCGCCGCCTCACGGTCGGCTGAAGCGTTGGCGGCTCCTTGCTTCTCCTTCTTGGAAGCCGTAGCAGCCTGGCCCAGCGCCGCGCGAACTGCCATGTCGGAGTGAAGCTAGCCAGAGGCCAATTCCAGACGCCCGGCCACCAGGCGCGGGTCCGCGCTCAGGACATCCGCCTACAGCTGGGTCATCTCCGAAAGGGCACGCTTCAAGGCGGCAGCAGGAGCAGAAGAACCAGGGAGTGGAGATGCAGCAGTGGGAGCAAGCGACATCGTCACCAGGGCTTGGGAGACCGCGGGTTCTGGAGCAGCTGGGACCTCGTCAGCCGCGCCGAGTACCGGCACCTCCGGAGCCAGCGTTGCCATGGGGGCTCACTCCACGTGGCGATGCTCCTCTTGGCCTCGTGAGGACGATCGGGCCGGGGAGATGCGGGCGTTGTTGCCTCCTTTCTCCGCGGGAGGCACGGCCGTTGCGTCTTCCTTCCTCCTCTTCGCCGAAGATGTCGGCCTGATCAACCAGGGGCGAGTATCAGGAAACAACCAGTAAAAACAAGGACAAGGCGAAGCATAAGACACTTATTGATCCACTGCGATGTATTCCACTGACCGCTTGGGAAGCTTGAAGCCTGACAGCTTTGGGACCTGAGGAGCAGGCGTTCGGGCTCCGGCGGCGCCAGGCGGAGTAGAGACAGAACCGGAGCCCGCCCCAGGAGGCGCCAGGGCGGGGGCGACACCACGGGCTACCAGCGACGACCTACCCTTCGTCGGGATGAGGGGTTGCTCCCTCTCAACTTGGAAGGCGTCGGCCTCGGCATCATTAGGAAGGGCGCAGAGAATCTCGGCCTTGCTCAGGGGGTAAGTCTCCCCCACCTCTTCCAGGGTCTTCTCCGAGTCCTCCTCCTCTTCTCCCTCTCCGCAGGACTCACCAGAAGACACCTCCACCGGTTTCTGCGCCATAGGAACTCCCGGAAGCGTTGGCGGCACCAGCCCGCGCGCATCAAAGGTCGGCCTGGAGGCGACAAATTCCTCCCGGTCCCTGCGTTGGAACAGGGGAACGAAAGCGCTAGGCGGGTACTCCTGGTTGTCCCCGACTATGAGGCGCAGGACAGCATCCAATTCATCGCCAGGCATGTCACCTGGCCTCAGGCGGGTCTTGTTCTCCTCTTCTTCAAGCTCCCAGAGGGGGGGCGCGCGTGCCTAGAGTGGGGCAACCCGCAGCGTCAAGAACTTCCTCAGGAGCATCGCTCCCGTTACCTTGGCCGCCCTCGCGTTGCCCGGCCTCAGGTCAGTCATCATCTGCCCCAACACCAAGGATGCCCGCTCGTCGACAAGCTCCGCCTTGGGCCACCCCCGTTGGGAGGGGGCGCCACTGTTGGCAACGCCAGATGCGGGTCGGCGCGCTGGGCATCCATCATGACCCATTTTGATCGGATGTTGTCGGCCCTCTTCCCGGTGCTCGAGATCGAGTTGGCCTTGCCGCATGCAACGAAATTAGCGCACCCGGAGGTGTGCTCGCCACTGATGCGGAGGAAGAAGAAATGGCGAAGGAGCACCACGGACGGCATAACGCCCAGGTATGCCTCACAGTAGTAGGCAAAGATGGACAGGAGGAGGACAGAGTTGGGATGGAAATGCAACGCCTGCAGCCCGTAGTGGTCGAGGCCTTCATAAAAGAAGTCAAAGAAGGGAGGAACCAACCCGACGGCGATGTTGCTCGAGAAGAAGGGGAAGAAGGTGCTCCCTCAGGCTCTGGCTTGTCGGACACGAGCCGGAGCTCCGTCTTCCCCACTCGTTGCTCTCGCCTGCTGTCAGCAGGCGCACGGAGGCGAGGCTCTTCTCCGTGATGGTGGGCGCCTTGAGGGCCGGCTCATACCAAGCCGGTGCTGAGGAAGTCTTGACCTTGCGCGGTGCCATTGGCAGCAGATGCAGAGCAAGGATGGAGCAGATCTGGAGATCGCAGCGGCAAAGAGCGAGAAAGGGGATCTGGAGCGAGGCAAGGACGAGGCAATGAAGGAAAGAACTGCCCGCGCCAGCCTTTGTCAGGGCAAGCAGTTGCCGAGGCAGCGTGGGGAAGCGGAGACGCCCACGTCCAATCAACCGCCACGCGTCAACCAAGGACGTAGGCCTGTTGGCGCCCGCGGTGCTCCGAACTTGACCATTGGCTTCGCCGTGAAGCCAAGCCCGAGCGCACCTTGGGCCCGGGGGCAACTGTCGGCGTTCTGGGAACGGGGGTCCCCAGACTTGCCTGCCTGCGGCCCACAGCGTGGCAAAGCAGCAGGTCGTACGACCCATCTTCGTCAACAAGGCACCCAAGACCCTCGCGAGGGTCCAAGCCTCGCGAGGCGGACGACGCAAGACCTCCTCTGGAGTGGCCTAGCCAAGCAGGCTCACGAGGAGCAGAGATATCAAGGCAAGGTAAACCTCACGAGGCTCTCGTGACGTGAGCCATGACGAACGGTACCAGGCGGGTGCCAGGCGGGCACCAGTGTGCGCAGCGTCCCTATTTCCTCTTTGGTGCTAAGGAGGCCAGCGCAGGCGAAGAGTACCGAGGCATCGGGCAAAGGTTGCCATATTGGTGCAACGAGACCGAGACCAGGAGGACGGCAAGGCAGAGGTCATCGTGGAGCCCAAGACGGCGTCACCCCAGAGCTTTTCGCGGGCGAAGACCGCTTTTGTCAGGATAGCTTGTACTAGTTTTCCCCCTTCAAATTTGCCCGTCGTTGTTGGCTCCCTTCCCGCTCGATATTTGGGAAGAGGACCAGGGCCTCTATAAATAGGACTAGCCACCACAGTAGGAGGCAACTGATCCTGAACTGGTTCAGATCATCCTCATCTACACAAGCACAAGAACACCTCAACCTCAGGAGGCTGTTCTTCCCTTGTACTGTTCATCATCAGCCCAAGAGCCAATCCACCACCACCACACTGGAGTAGGGTATTACACCACAACGGTGGACCGAACCAGTATAAACCTCGTGTCTTTCTGTGTTGCGAGTTCGTCGAGTTCATCCGCGAGATCTTAGTGAGCTAGAGCGTAGATCGGTAGGAGGGAGAGACTTCGCGCGCACCCCAGTGTTCGAACCTTAAGGGTTTGCCGGAACCCCATATCCGACAAGATCCGCTAGTATAATAAAGCAAATCACCACTTTAAGTATTGTTGCAAACCCATTCATATTTTGTTATTGCATTATACCTACTGTATTCTAACTTTACCATGGCTTATACCCCCCCGATAGAATCCATAGATTCATCAAAATAAGCACACAAAGCAACGAAAACAGAATCTGTCAATAACAGAACAGACTGTAGTAATTTGAACTTTGACCATACTTATGTAACTCCAGAAATTAGGAAAATTAGGAAAACGTGGGAAATTTGCATATCAATCATGTGTGAAAACTGCAGAATTTTACCGGGCTCCAGAAAATTTTAACAATTCTGCTACTGGACGCAAAAGTTCCTGTTAATGCACAGAATCAAATTAACTATCATCCAAATCATCCCAAAGGCTTTACTTGGCACAAACACTAATTAGAACACTAGAACACAATCATTATAGTAGCATAATTGTATATTTATTCAAAAACATGAAGGAAAACAAAAAATGAAACGATAAATATTGGGTTGCCTCCCAACTAGCGCTATTGTTTTACGCCCCTAGCTAGGCATAATGCATAGTTTCAAGTGTTTTCATCTTTGGTTTTAGTTCCATAGGTGGCCCTCATGATTGACTAATATGGTGGCTTAATTCTAGTTCTAGGGAAGTGTTCCATACCCTTCGTTAACGGAAACTGAAATTTAATATTCCCTTTTTTCATATCGATAACGGCACCTATAGTTCATAAAAACGGTCTACCAAGTATGATGGGGCAAGACGGATTGCAACCAATGCCAAGTACAATAAAATCGGCATAGTTCCTATTTAGAAGAATAAGATAATCATTAATTCTACTCAAAGGCTTTTTAATAGTAGAATCCGCCAAGTACAAATTAAGAGAACATTCATCTATATTGGTAAATCCTAGCACATCACATAGAGATTTCGGGCCATATTTATTAGACGAATTTCCAGGAAACGGCCTATGATTAAAATTACCTCTATAAGCATTACTATTAAAATTGTTTCGCGAGACAAATTCACATCTACGGGATCATTATTTTGCTCAATCAAAGTGGACAAAGGCACATCATTAGGATCAATAGGAGCATTCTTACTAGCAAGCAATTTCATAAGAGCCTCACCTTTATCACTCAAAGTACTAATTTCTTCAATAGAATTCACTTTTCACTAGTACGAGCTTGTCATAGCCCTAGAATAAGTGTTTGCAATTAGCTTCATTGCATCCATGCACCATGTTTAATTTTTTGTTAACTTGAATTGGGGATGATCAAACCCTAGCATCAGATGAAATTCAACCATGATCAAATATAAAACTTTTCAATGAACCCAAAGGGGCCTTAAGAAAAGTTCATGATTTTTGGTTAAGGTGGAAACCTCTGCAAAAAATGATGCACATAATTCTAGGACATGTTTGTATTTTTGAATTAACTCTTAATGTATTTGAATTGGAGCTATTAATTCCTATAGAATATTTAGTAGCTCCAAATATTCTGAAACTTGGTGAGGGCCTCTGGTTTAAATCAGATAGTGCCCACAAAAGTTTGCCAAATTTTATAAGGTGATTTGGTATTTAAACTACATCAAGAACAAACTACAGAAATAGAGAACTGAAATAGAAGAGAGAAGAATACCTGTGCGCTCACTTGGCCTAGCACTGGCCGGCCCAGCTGGCGGCCTAGCCTATCACAGACAATGCCAGTCGTCCCTTCCTCCCGCCAGTCGGAAGAGGCGAGTGCCCGACACGCGCATGCACTCGGCGCGACAAGCAGCAGCCTCGCTGCCCTCCCCTGGCCATGTCCGCGCCGTGGATCTCCTCGGGGGTGCCATCTGGATCGGGACGACCTCCTCACTCTCCCCCTCTACCTATCCCTCACCTCTGCATTGCCATGGCCGAATCGCACCGCCGCTCACCGACGCAGCCACCGTGCACGCCTCGCCTCTTCTCCTTGTCAAGAAGAAGCACAGTGATGCCCTCTTCATTCCCGCCGAGACACGCAAGCCAGGGAGCTCTCCTTCACCCTCTCTGCCGCCGTCTTCCTCGTGGCCACCGTGGATTGCCGTCATCGATTCGCGAGCTCCAGGCCGTCCCCAACCTCGTCGTTGCCTCTGCTGGTTTTGTTGTGAGCTCCTCCTCCTCTCTCCCCTCTCCCCGTCAACGCGTTTATCCTCAAGCCACGATTCCCACCTCGGCCAAAGCTCGCCGCCACCATAGTCGTTGGGACACATGCTCCTGAGCTTCTCTTACTCGCTCCAGTGGCACTAACACGCTCCTGGCGCCTCCAGGAGGCTGCCTAGCCACTTCGTTTGCTCGACGAGCACTGCAGCCCCTCACCCGCTCGAGCCGAACTCCGGCCGCCGCTTTTGCTTGCCACCATCGCCGCTAAACACCGTCCCCGGCAACCTCGCTTGCACCATTGGATGCGGTGGAGTGCTAGCTCCCCAACGGCACAAACCGTGCCTCAAACGGTTGCCTGTAGGCGAAACCTGAGTTGTTCCAGTGTGCCTCCACCGTGTTTTCCGTCGCTGCCAGTCTATCTTCGGTGACGCTAATGTGTCTTCATTAGTTTAGGCTAATCCTGCGTTATTTTGGCCTTTGAACTCACTAGGACACTGACAGTGGGCCCCATAGCCCTGCTAATTTTAGTTATGTCGTAACTAAACCTAATTAGCCATTGTGCCACTGACGTCTGGACCCCACATGTCAGGTTTGACCTAGACCGACCCGTTGACCTGCTGACATCACTCCAACATCATGCTGATGCAGTAACTCTTTTCTAGAATTTCAATAAATCATAAATGCTTTATTTATTTCAGAAATTGTTTAAAACTTCTAAAAATCATAGAAATTCAGCCGTAGCTCCAAATGAAATAATTTATATATGAAAAATTATCAGAAACATTCAGTCTATCCGTCTGTACCATTTTCATGTATGACAAATGAAGTTATACCTACTGAATATGTGAAAACACATAAATGGCATTTTTAAATGCTTAATTTGGAGTTGCATTTGAACCCTTGGACTTCATCCAAGTTGAATGCTAGATTCATTAGCTCAACCACATCATCTCTACATGCCATGTTCATGCATCATATTTGTTACATATGTTGTGTATTGACTGTCGGCACCGTCCTTCTTGATAGGTCCTGCTTCGGAGACTGTTCGAGAGCACCGGTCTAAAGAGCAGTGCTCTATTGTTGATCTTCAGGCAAGCAAACCCCTTTGAGCATTCCGATACAATCCCACTCTCTCGCTCTTGCTCTCTTTTACTGCATTAGGACAAGAATGATTCAACTGTTACATGTTGCGGTAGTTGAACTCATTCCTCTGCATGACCTGTCTTTGCCACAGTAAATAGTTAAAACCCACTAGCCTGGAGTGTTTGGCGAAAAACTACCACTTTAGGGGTTGCCTCCCACAAAACTACCATATTTTAAAAACTTACTAAAAACTACCAAAAATTTTCTAATTTTATGACTAAAACCTACCACATTCAGATAATGGCTACTTTAGACGATTTAAACATGTTTATGACATGCAGGACCCACACGTCAGGGCTGACGTGGCAAAAAAAGTTAACTCTGGTGCCGGCGATGGAGACGGCCCGGAGCTCGTGTTGCACGGAGATGAGCTGTTGCTAGAGCGCGACGTTCGTGGCGGCGCTCCTGGATATCCCGGTCATGTGCCATGATGCGGTCCTCGAGGGCAGCCATGGCGGGGTGCTGGGCAGGCCCCCGCGTGGGTGGTGGAGGAGGGCGTCGTGCGGGGGTTCATCGCGGTCGTCGCCGGGCTGCTGGTGCTGTGGCGCACGGCCGATTAGCGGCAAGCCGGAGTCGTGGAGGCTCATGACGTGCAGCGCGCGGCGGCCAGTGATGGGGAGGCGCGCGGCGGCCAGTGATGGGGAGGCGCGCGGCTGCGGCCGGCCATGAGAAGGCGCACGGCAGCCGGCCATGGGGAGGCGGGTTGGAATAGATGACGGGAGCCTTTGCCCCGGCGCAGCACCTCCCCAACAGGCAGCACGTGCGGCTGCGGAGGCCGACGCCGGGACTCTTTTGTGCAGGATGGCGGCCACCCCGCCGTGACCCTTTTCAAAGGCGCGGGTGCACACGACGTATTTGAGGATATGCCAGAGAGAGGAGGAACAAGAAGATTGTGGGCCCCGCCAGTCATAAATGCATTTTAAAACGTCTAAACTAGTCATTATCTGAATGTGGTAGATTTTACTCAAAAAATTAGAAAATTTTGGTAGTTGTCAGTCAGTTTTTAAAATGTGGTAGCTGTGGGACAGCAACCCCTAAACTGGTAGTTTTTTGTCAAACACTCCACTAGCATGAGTAGGAGTTGTTTGAGCCATGATGTGCCTACTCATTCATGCTTTCTTGTTATGCCTGCTATGCTTAGAGTTGTGTCAGGTCAGATTCATATGGGACGGATTGGGAGGGTGATGAACAAGTCCTACTGTTGAGAGCTAAGTGTGTGAACACGATTTGGTAAACATAGCGATGAGAGGCCATGTAGGAGTACATGGTGGGTTGTCTCATTGGGACCGTCCTTAGGAACTGAGTTCCATGTTTGTGATCCAAGACAGTTACTAACACACATTGGAATGCTTAAGTGCCCCTCTCAACTTATTAATCGCCTTGACCACTGTCCAGAAGTTGCAACTAGTTTTTGGTGTTTGTAGGTTGTGTTAGTAGTCCATCAAGTGGCACCCAATACAGTAGGCTTGGGACAGACTAGGCACAGTGGCACGGTGTACCAAGTGGCACCCGGATGGTGGGCTTGGGAACCCTGCTCACATCGTTTGGGGCCATGATGGAAACTTTGGCCGGACTTCCTTTGCGGGTTCAGCCTCGGATAGGTGATAAACCTGCACTAGAGTCTTGCGTGGTTAGTCAGGTCGTGGCCGACACCCTCACTAGGCTTCCGCTTGAAGGTTGCCGAGATATATGACGTGTACATGGCGGTAAGTGGCGAGAGCGTGTGTGAAGAAGTACACCCCTGCAGGGTTAACATGAACTATTCAAATAGCCGCGTCCGCGGATATGGACTACTTGGAACGCTTATATGGTTCATAGATAACTTGAAGTGGATACGCTAAAATTCGCAAGATAAGTGTGAGTGCTATGGATGGCCTTCTCATAGGGAGACGGGAGTGGATCCATAGTGGCGTATTGATATGGTGAATATGTGGACTCATGTGTGCCACCTCAAGAAATTACTAGTTGTCGTAGTTTAGGATAGCCACTGAGTCAAAGCTGGCTTGCTGCAGTCAAACTCCACCAACCACTTTGTTGATACAGATGCATATGTAGTTAGTTTTGATGTAAGTCTTGCTGAGTACATTTGTACTCATGGTTGCTTAATTTATGTTTTTGCGGAGAGACTTTAGTCTCACTAGTAGTTCTTCGTGGGCTTCGACAATTAACTTGGGAATCCTAGACAGAGGTCTGGCTCCTTTGGAGGGTCTTGTAGATAGACATGATTTCTAGCCTTCTTTCTTTTCAGATGTCTGTACTCAGACATGTTTATGCTTCCGCCTGTGCTTGTTGCTTGTATGACTTCAATGCTGGGTCATGAGACCCATGTTTGTAATATCTGCCTCCTCTGAGCCTATTGAATAAATACTTTGAGTCATAGAGTTTTGTTGTGATGCCATGCTGTATTTACACATATCGAGCATATTGTGTGTATGTTATTGAAATTCTTGGTATGTGTGGGATCCGACACCTAGTTGTTTATTCTTGGTAGCCTTCCTTATGGGGAAATGTCTCCTAGTAATTCCACTGAGCCATGGTAGTTCGCTACTACTCCAAAACACTTAGGTTAGCCGGCATGTATCCTTCTTTGTTCCTGTGTCTATCCCTTTAGGGAAATGTCACACGTTGTTCCTTTAAGTCCTTGTAGCTTGCTACAGCTTGGCTTCATACGTCGATGACCGACTCGTTCATTGCTGGGTTACGTATGCCGGTCCCCATAAGTGTGTGCCACCTTGGGTTTACGACTAGTAATGTCGGCCCGGGTTCTCTGTCATATGGATGCTAGCGACACAATCATAGACGTGAGCCAAAAGGCACAAATGGTCCCAGCCTAGGTAAGGTTGCAGCCGTGCGAATACCGTGTGTGAGGCCGCAAAGTGATATGATGTATTACATACTAGATCGGTGTGACTTAGGACCGGGGTCCCGACAGCTTCGGTATGAGAACCTCACTGCCTGTAGGATTACCAAGCCAAACTGGTCAAAGTCAAGTCTAGAAATGATTTAGTTATATCAGGGAATTGATTGTGAAAGGGAACGTAAGGCTCTGTTTACTCCTTATCCTATGTTGTTATATTCTGAGTCACCCTCTTCTTTTCTGCGGGGTTATGAAACTAGGCTTTCTCATCTATCTATCAGGATGACAAATTACTATGTTGGAGACTTATAGGAATGATGGATTCATGCCTCGATTCAATTTCTAGTACTTCCATGTGTTAACAGTTGGTCTCGGAACCTTGATATTGTGATGTTGGCTGGTTATGCCACCATTTTGCCGGACCCCTCGAAATCTTTTTGAGCATTTACAGCCGTTATGCTGTCCGAGTTGTCCCAGGTCTATAAACAATCTGATGCATTTGCAAATCTTTACTCCCTATTCCGATGTTCAGGTCAAATTAAGCATACTAATCTGTGTTTTTAGGTACTCCATTGCCTCAACATATATGTTCAAGCTATTATTATGAAACTAGGACATCTTTGAGAACCACCCACTACTCCGGCTTTGATTTGTGTTCTCGGTGTGATGATTCTGGCCATCAATCTCAAAAACAACCTGTGATGTTATTGGTTAGTAGGTATTCCATATAGGTTCTTGAACCCAAGATTCACTCTACTTACTTCATGTTGATGGTGTTTGCTCGTTCCTTTAGGATATTAGTAACCTTTGTGATAGTCCTCGAGGTCCGTGCTATATCGCTCTTCCAATACCATGAACCAATATGGCAGAAGTTCTTTTGAACTAAAAGATCACAACCAGAGTGCTCTTGATGAATTTTCCATTCTGCATTGTGAACCTACCAGTCCTACCTTCTGCTTGGGTTATCCGAAAGAAACATGTTGAACTTGCTCGACATGCTATCCTATGCATCCAGAACTCAGAAAAATCATATGTTCCTTTGAGTTGTCCCTCTTTAGTGGTATTCCGACCTTAGTCTATCAGTTGATAGTCAAGAGTATGTCGTGCATTCGTGTTTATTGGTGCCTATTATTTTTGTGGTCCGTCAAGCCATTCTATTCTGGAATGACTAGGAGAAACAAACTCCAACACCTCATCCATTTCTTGGATTGGGTTAAAGCAGTTGTATTCCGTAGATCAAAATGTCAATCCAGCTTCTAATCTGTTCTACCCTAGAGTATTACCCCCTTTATGTCAGGAATATCAT
Organism: Triticum aestivum; assembly: GCF_018294505.1. Classification (NCBI taxonomy): domain Eukaryota; kingdom Viridiplantae; phylum Streptophyta; class Magnoliopsida; order Poales; family Poaceae; genus Triticum; species Triticum aestivum. Next base: position 161,402,861 of record NC_057805.1, read on the forward strand.
AGGAATCGCACACCATCTTATGAATTCCTTATGTAGTGATACTTCTCGCCATCATCATTCATTCCTCGGTCGAACGGAATGCCGACAAGTAAACTGTGATGTGTGAAATCAATACTCCTAGCAATCCCGTTGCTTGGTAGTTAATGGACAATAATCTCATTCTTAGCATGTTGGTTATTGGATCATCATCCTAAGATTGTTCGTGCAACACCTAGTCAATATTTCCTGGTGCACTCTTTGATCAATGAGTTAGAAATGTGTCAATCCCTTGCTCTTTTGATCACATCGTCTTGCCTCGAAAGCCAGATTGTTCTCGAGCTTAACAACATATCGGTGGTTCGTGATTTTATGAATATCTTCTCTGAAATATTACCAGGTTGTCCCCTGACCGTTATGTTGAGCTCGTGATCAAGTTGGTTTTCCTCTAAACCACCCCTTTTCCAAGAATCTGTGTTGGATACCCCTGAGCTTGTTGGCTAAGCTAGACAACAACTTCGAGACTTGGGAGATAAAAGCTTGCCCGACTTAGTTCATTCCACAGGGATATCTTTGTGTGTGTGTGTGTTGAAGAAATATGATATCTTCATCGACTGATCTCAGTGATCAATTGTTGGATCTATTGTCCTGTCAAAAGTTTGATTTGAGTGGGGGCTATCATCAAATCAAATCAGAACCAACGATATTCGTAATGTTTTCTTACTCGTGGTTGTTCCTCGAGCATGGACCATTGTATCATTTGGTCTGACCGATGCTATCACCTTGTTCACTTAATTGTGGAATTCCAACTTCATGGAAATTTTGATGAATTGTTGTTGAGCCCATCAGCAACATCCTTATATTCTCCATGATTTTGTTGAACATTAAGCTAGTGTTGGAAACTTGTGTAAGCATTTGATTCATGTTTCGTTCATGAGGTATATATTTGGTGTAATAAGTTACTTCCTCTAATTCACGTGCATTTGGTGCAAGTTGCCATCGTAGATTCAAGAAAGCTTGCTTTTGCTTCCTATGGAATCACCCCAAGTTAGTCATGCATCTGCAAAGTATACTATGGTCTGGTAGATTTGCAACCTCCATCCCACATGTATTTCCTAGCACACCAAGCCACTGATTGATTTGGTCAAGGATAAGAAGTTCATCGATAAGTGCACGACGACTTTGAATCCTCGATGATAGTTCCCAACCAGAACATGATAGCGTTTCGTTGTAAGACTACTATGTGGTCATGCTTGTTTGTGACGGCGTGTTCACATGGGTGTAGCAGAACCAGTCATGTTTTGGAGCTTACTACCACAGTCAATTTCCTGATAATCTTGCAATGTGATACGTCTCCAACGTATCTATAATTTTTGATTGTTCCATGCTATTATATTATCTGTTTTGGATGTTTAATGGGCTTTATTATGCACTTTTATATTATTTTTGGGACTAACCTATTAACCGAAGGCCCAGTGCAAATTGCTATTTTTTTCTATTTCAGTGTTTTATAGAAAAGGAATATCAAACGGAGTCCAAACGGAATGAAACCTTCAGGAGAGTTATTTTTGGAACAAACGCAATCCAGGAGACTTGGAGTGGACATCAAGGAAGCAACAAGGTGTCCACGAGGCAGGGAGGCGCGCCCAGGGGGTAGGCGCGCCCCCCACCCTCGTGGGCCCCTCATGGCTCCACCGACCTACTTCTTTCGCCTATATATACTCATATACCCTGAAAAATGTCGGGACCCCGATTCTAAGTCACACTGATCTAGCTTGTAACACCTCATATCCCTTTGCGGCCTCACGCACGGTATTCCCACGGGTGTCGCCTACCATGGCCCGGGACCGTTTGCGCCTTTTGGCTCACGTATATGATAATGTCGCTAGCATGCATATGACAGAGAACCCGGGCCGACATGACTAGTCGTGAACCCAAAGTGGCACTAACTTACGGGGACAGGCAAACATGAATCAACATCGAGCATGTCGGTCAGCAGCGTGTGAATCCGGGTTGTAGCACTGGGCTAACAGGACTCCGGGAACCCGGGCTGTAGCAGGCTAGGCAGGACTCCGGATGTCACCGCGTGACATTTCCCCGAAGGGACAGACACAGGAACGGAGTGAATCACATGCCGGCCAGTCAAGTGTTCCGGAGCAGTAGTGCTGGGCTAGCAGGACTCCGGTGAACCGGGCTGTAGCGGACTACTATGGCTCGTGGAGCACAAGACTACATTTCCCCATAAGAGAGGCTACCAAGGATACACAACTAGGTTGTCGGATCCCACACACACCAAGCATTTCAATCATACACACAATATGCTCGATATGTGCAAATACAACATGGCATCACAACAAGACTCTACGACTCAGAGTATTTATTCATTAGGCTCCGAAGAGCCAGATATTACAAACATGGGTCTCATGACCCAACATTCAGAGCATACAAGTCAAACACATGCGGAAGCTTAACATGTCTGAGTACAAACATCTACAAATGAAAAGGCTGAGAAGCCCGACTATCTACCAGATCCTGCCGAGGCCACAAGATCGTAGCTGAGGTAACAAGCTAAACGTCGAAGTCCAAGCGGTACTACTAGCGAGACTGAAGTCTCTCTGCAAAAACATAAAATAGGCAAACGTGAGTACAAATGTACCCAGCAAGACTTACATCAGAACTAGCTACATATGCATCGGTATCAACAAAAGGGGGGTGGTGGAGTTTGACTGCAGCAAGCCAGCTTTGACTCGGTGGCTATCCTGAACTACGACTGCAAGTAACTCTTTTGAGGTGGCGCACACGAGTCCACAAATTCACCATACCAATACTCCACCATGGATCCGCTCCCGTCTCCCTACGAGAACGCCATCCATAGCACTCACGCTTATCTTGTGCATTTTAGAGTATCCACTTTCACTTGTCTATGAACTGTTATAGGCAACCCAGAAGTCCATTTCCGCGGACACGGCTATTTGAATAGATGATGTTAACCCTGCAGGGGTGTACTTCGACACACACGCTCTCACCACTTACCGCCGTTTACACGACATGTACTCGGCAACCTTCAAGCGGAGGCCCAGCGAGGGTGTCGGCCACAGCCTACCTAAACACTCAAGTCTCTAGTCCAGGTTTATCACCTATTCAGGTTCCATCCGCAGGGAGTCCGGCCGAGGTTTCCACATACGGCCCCGAACGATGTGTGCAGGGTTCCCGGTCACCAAACGGGCGACTCGGTACACCGGGCCACGTGCCTACCGCATCACAGCCCACCCCTCCGGTCAGCGCTGTCCACGGCCTCCAGCATACTACAAACACCAGAAACTACTTGCAACTCCTGGACAGAGGACAAGGGTGATTAAGAAGCCGAGAGGGTCCATTGGTTTCGGGCCCAATGCGTGGTAGTAACTGTATCATGGATCACAAACACAGCACTCAGTTCCTGAGGACGGCTTCAATGAGACAACCCACCATGTACTCCTACATGGCCTCTCACCGCTACCTTTACCAAATCGTGTTCACACACTTAGCTCACACACAGTAGGACATGTTCATCACCATTCCAACTCATCCCTGATGAATCAGACCCGACTCAACTCTAAGCAGTAGCAGGCATGACAAACAAGCATGAATGAGTAGGCACATCAGGGCTCAAACAACTCCTCCTCATGCTAGTGGTTTCATCTATTTACTGTGGCAATGACAGGTCATGCAGAGGATAAGGGGTTCAACTACCGCAACAAGTAACAGTTGAATCGTTGTTGTCCTAATGCAGTAAAGAGAGCAGGAGCGAGAGAGTGGGATTGTATCGGAATGAACAAGGGGTTTATGCTTGCCTGGCACTTCTGAAGATATTATAGTTCTTCATCGGTGTCATCGAACTCATCGTCGGAATCACAGCTGTCGAGAGGGGGACAATCACCGGCAGACAAGGAAGAACACAATCAATGCAATGCAACAATTATGATGCATGATTATGACATGGCAATATGACGTGATTTGGCCTAATGCAACTAGCAACAGAAAGGTTTGGGTTGATTTGAACTCAAGGTTCAAATTCAAATTCAAACTATGAATTCAAATAGTGCATTATCATGTTTTCACCTATACAGCAGGTATAACTTAGTTTGACATGCATGAAAATGATACAGACGGATAGATTGCATTTTTCTGATAATTTTTCATATATAAATTATTTCATTCTGAGCTACGGTTGATTTTATATGATTTTTAGAAGTTTATACTATTTTCTGGAATTTTCTGAATAAACTTAAATCCAGATAATGCTTTACTGCGTCAGCCTGACGTCATCACTGCGTCAGCGAGTCAACGGGCTGGCCAGGGTCAAACTGACCCGTGGGACCTGCCTGTCAGTGACTAACCTAACTAATCCAGATTAATTAGCGCTAAACTAATACTAATCTAGTTTAGTTAGGAGCATGGGCCCACACGTCAGTGACTCAGGGGGGAAGTCAAACCCCGGTCAAGCAGGGTCAAACCCGCCGGACTTGGTCCACGGCTCGTCGCCGGTGAAACCCGGCACGGCGGAGGGGCTCGGGATTTGCCCACGGTCGACCAAATCGACCGCGGTTTGGTCCTACGGGTAGCTGGGGCTCGCGCGCATCTAGTAGGCCAAGCGGGAGGAGCTGGGGTGGTCTAAGTCGACGGCGGCGAGCACGAATGCGGCGGCCGGAGTTCGGGCGTCGGTGGTTTTGCTGCTGTAGCGTGCTAGTAGGTGAATGGATGCACTAGCGAGGCGCTACGAGGTGCGGTGAGTGTGTTAGGCACCGCGGGTGACCAAATGGTCACCGGAGTGATGCTGGCGTCGAGCTCGCGCGGCGGCGTGCTACGGTGAGCAAGGGGGCGGCGTCTACAATGAGCAAACGGAGCAGAGAGGAGGGGGGTTCGACGCAGGGGCTCACAGTGAGTGCAGAGGTGGCCTCGGCGTGCTCGGGGAAGCACTGGAGCGAGCGGGGCGGCGAGAGGGATCTCCGGCATTGGGAGGTTGAAGACGACGACGTGGAGGCACTCGGGGGCGTCCGGTGTTGCACAGCTCGATGAGGAGGAAGAGGGATACTAGGCGGAGCTCTTGGGCATCTCAGGGCGTCGCCGAGATGGCGGTGTCCGCGGTGGTGGCGAGCGGCGGCGACGGAGGCGTTCGGCGGGAAGAACAGAGGAGGGGGAGAGCGTTCGGGGGAGAGGTCGAGGCGTCGAGGGGGTGTCGTGGCGCTGTCTAGGTGCAACGGGGAGGAGCCAGGCAGGCTGGGAGGGAGGAGGTGGCCGCGGCGTGTAGCTGCGCGCGTCGGGCACGTGCCCTCGCCTACTGGCGCGAGGAGGAAGGCGACAGGAGAGCGCCTGGTGGGCTGGGCCGCCAGCTGGGCCGGCCAGGTGGCTGTGGTGGGTGCCATGTAGGTATCTCCTCTCTCTGCTTTCTGTTTTTCTAATTTGTTTCTGTTTTCTAATTATTTGCCTCTGTTTTGGGCTTAGGAAAAATACCAAGGCATTTCCTAAAATCCTGAAAATATTCATGGACAGTTGCTGAATTATTTCAGTGGCCCAAAAATAGTTCCAACATTATTTGAACATTTAAATTATTTATAGTATTTAAATGCCCAAAAGTCAAATACAATAAGACTTAATTCAAAAATCCAGAATGGCCTAGAAATATGTTTATCATTTTTGGCAGAGGTTTTTACCTTTATCAAAAATCATGAACTTTTCTAAAGGGCATTTGGGTTCATTGAAAATGTTTTTAAGTTGAACCTAGTTGAGTTCTTTTGGGTGCTAGGGATTGATCACCCCTATTTCAAGTTTAAGCAAAATTTAAACATGATGCATGAGGAACAAGCAAAGTCAGACAAGGGCTGATCTGGGGCTGTGACAGCTCACCCCCACTAAACAAGAATCTCGTCCCGAGATTCAAGACGTGAGGTAAGAAGACAGAGGGTACACAAAGCTAACACGATCTTCATGATCCAATTGCTCTTCGCGAAGATGTTGATCCGTTGCTTCAATTAACGTTGACGTCTTTGCTTTCGAGATCTTCATCCGACACGATGACGACAAGGGAAAACTCTATAGAAATCGATCTCCTTAAAGATCGAGCAACTCACGATCAACTCACGGAATGAGATGTTGAGTATCTCTTGAGCTGAGACTCAACACATACATCGAGAGAGGGATGAAGTGAAACAATGAACGAAGATTCAAGTTGATAAGCACAATTCCACGCTGAATAAGATGGTGCATGGTTTCAAAGTAGCGAGGAGATAATTGCCATGATTCCATAGAGGCACCTTAGGGAAGGTGACTTGTAGAAATATTCCCTTAAGTGGCAAAAGGAATTACTTTTGATATAAATATCATTGAAACTCTTTATGCCAGCCTAAGGCAATCACAAACGATCGTTCGAGGGAGTTCGGGAGAACGACACACTCGGGCTAGGATGGACGATGTGGACTACCTTGTTGAAGACAACACAAGGGGTGATTTGCTTATCACCGGAAATGGTCGGAACCCCTGGTGGGACCACTTTTGAAGATGGTCCTTATCAGTAATTACTGGGAAGGGTAATCCAAGGTAGGATGGCACAATGACGGTGCAAACTGGGAACATAATGCAAATGCTGGAATGATTTTAGTAACAGGGGAGAAGCTCAACAGTAGAGAGTGAATCCACTGTTTGAAAGGTTTAGCATAACCGAAGGAAACTGGGAGCAATTCCAGTTAGTGCCGATGATAACACCTAGTGCTTGTGCGTGCTCTCAAGAACTTGAGCATTTCCATATTCATCAAGGTTTTACCAACATCCGTGTCGAGGATCCTGGCAACACATCATACTACCATGATGATTAGTGATGGAGGATGCAGGTGCAAAGGAGGACAACACTTTCTCAGATTTTTCCTTAGCAATGCCAAAGAAGCAATCTAGATGATCGACCGAGAGACATTTAGCATTCCACTTCTAATGTTCTCCTTGATGTGCTAGCGTAACCCATTTATTGATATGGTTTGGTATCTAGAACATCAAGTAAAAGGTCGGACTTCAGAAGCACAAGAATCCATAAGGAATAACTACGGAAGTAAATCCTACGAAATCCTTATGGGGAGGTGGCCAACTTCCTTAATCAAGATACTACAATAATAGGTCTTCCGGCTGGGTGTGTTGGCCACGACATCCACTTTACCGATTAACGAGAGACCAATATTGTAGTTCTTGGGAATGTTCCAACCATCATGTCTGCCTGAGATTTAGATCTGGTTGGTGTCAGAATATTCCAGACTCGTCAAGTCTAGAAAGAAAATTAAGGTTTGCAACACAAATCGACGAGAAGACGTTGCAAGATTCTCGGGAGATGGATTACGGTAGTAAGCTCCAAAACATGAGCTGGTTCTGCTACAAACATGTGAGCACGTTGTCCCAGACAAGCATGATCATATGGTAGTCTTATAATAAAACACTACCGAGTTCTGGTTGGGAACCATCAACGAGGATATCGAAGTTCTTTCATAAGTCCGGATTAGCTCTTATGAAGGAACTCCTTCTCCTTGAACAAATCAATCAGTGGCTTGGTGTGCTAGAGAACTCATATGGAATGAAGATGATCAGTCTAACAGACCACGGAATACTTCGCACGTGCATAACTGACTTGGGACGATTCCAGAGGAGGTAGAAACATGCTTTCTCAGATTCACGGCGGCAACTTGCATCAAATGCACATGAATTAGAGGAAGTCACTCCTTTCATCCAAACATAGGCTTCATGAACGGATCACGAAGATAATGCTTATAAAGTTTCCAATACTAGCTGGATGTTCAACACGAGTCATGGAGAAGGTAGCAGTGTTGCTGATGGGCTCAACAACAATTCATCCAGGTTTCCATGGAGATGGAATTCCATAATTATGTGAACAAGTGATAGCATTGGTCAGACCCAAAAGATATATTGGTGTATGCTCGAGGGATCAACCACGAGTAAGACAACATTATGAACATCGTTGGTTCTGATTTGACTTGATGATAGCCCATACTCAAATCAAAGATTTGGGTAAGACAATAGATCCAACAATTGATCACGAGGATCAATCAATGAAGATATCATCTTTCTTCAACACACACAGACACAAGATATCCCTTTGGAAATGAACTAAGTTAGACAACCTTTTATCTTCCAACTCTCCAAGTTGTTGTTTAGCTTGACCAACTAGCTCAGGGGTATCCAACACAGATTCTTGGAGAAGGGGTGGTTTATTGGAAAACCAACTTGTTCACAAACTCAACATATCGGTCAGGGACAACCTGGTGGTACTTCCAAGAAGATATTTGGAAAATCACGATCCACCGACTTGTTATTAAGATCGAGAACAATCTTGCTTTTCAGGGCAAGACGATATGATCAACTGAGCAAGGGTTGACAAAAATCCTAACTCATTGATTGAAGAGTGCACCAAAAATAAGGACTAGGTAGCACGATCAACCTCAGAATGGTGATTCGATAACCAACACGCTAAGGATGAAATTATTGTCCTTTAACTACCAAGCAACGGAGTTGCTAGGAGTATAGATTTCACACACCACGATTCACTTGTCAGTATTCCGGTTACAATAACACGGAGACCGAGGAATGAATAACGATGGCCAGAAGTATCACTGCAACAAGAATTCATGCGGGTTGGTGCAATCCTCATGAGATTCCTGACATAAAGAGGGTAATACTCGTAGGTAGAACAGAACAAAAGCTGGTTAGGCATTTGATCTGCGGAATACAACTACTTTGACCCAATCACAGAGATGGACGAGGTACTGGAGTTTGTTTCTCCTAGTCATTCCGGATTAGAATGGCTTGACAGACCACAAGAATAATAGGCATCGATAACACAAATGCACTACTCCTGACTATCAATTGATAGACGAGGGCCAGAAAATAACTAAAGAGAGACAACTCAAAGGAACATATGTTTTTCTGAGTTGTGGATGCATAGATTAGTATGTCGAACCAAGTCCAACAAGTTTCTTCTAGATAACCCATGCAGAAAGGTAGGACTGGCAGAGTCACAATATGAATGGAGTACTCCTCAAGAGCGCCCTGGTTTTGATCTTTTGGTTAAAAGAACTTCTGCCATGATGGTTCATGGTATTGGAAGAATGAAATACCACGGACCTCGAGGACTAATGCAAGGTTACTAATAACCTAAAGGAACAAGCAAACACTAGCTACACGAGTTAAGTAGAGTGAATCTTGGGTTCAAGAACCCAGAAATAGAATGCCTACCAACTAAATGGCATCACGGGATGCTTTCAAGAATAGTGGCCAGAATCATCACATTGGGGATGCAAGCATTGCTAGATTACTAAGTGGTCCTCTAAGACACCTAGGGTCATAATAATAACTACAACATATATGTCAAGGCAGCAGAGTACCTCAACTCAACGATTAGTGTGGTTAATCTGGCCCAAAGGGAACATCGAGAACGGAAAGAAGGGATTTGCAACTGCGTCAAATTATTTAGAAGCCTGGGGTGGCTCGGACAGCATAACGGCTGTAAATGCTCAAAGGATTTGAGACATCCTACAAAATGGTGGCATAACCACTCAACAACATCATATCAAGGTTCCAAGTCCAACTAACAACACACTGTAGTGGTAGAAACTGAACTGAGGCTTGAGACCAACAATCCTACGAGTCTACAGATTAGTAACACGTGATCCTGATAGAAAGATGAGAATCCTAGTTCTTAATCCCCGTAGAAGAGAAGAGGGTGACTCAGATTAGAGGGCATAAGGTAAAGGAGTAAAAAGAGCCTTACGTTCCCTTCCACAATCAATTCCCTTACATAACTAAAGCATTTCTAGACACAACTTCGACCAGTTTGGCTTGGTAATCCTACAGGCAGCCTGGCTCTGATACCAACGTTGTCGGGACCCCGATTCTAAGTCACACTGATCTAGCCTGTAACACCTCATATCCCTTTGCGGCCTCACGCACGGTATTCCCACGGGTGTCGCCTACCATGGCCCGGGACCGTTTGCGCCTTTTGGCTCACGTATATGATAATGTCGCTAGCATCCATATGACAGAGAACCCGGGCCAACATGACTAGTCGTGAACCCAAAGTGGCACTAACTTACGGGGACAGGCAAACATGAATCAACATCGAGCATGTCGGTCAGCAGCGTGTGAATCCGGGCTGTAGCACTGGGCTAACAGGACTCCGGGAACCCGGGCTGTAGCAGGCTAGGCAGGACTCCGGATGTCACCGCGTGACATTTCCCCGAAGGGACAGACACAGGAACGGAGTGAATCACATGCCGGCCAGTCAAGTGTTCCGGAGCAGTAGTGCTGGGCTAGCAGGACTCTGGTGAACCGGGCTGTAGCGGACTACTATGGCTCGTGGAGCACAAGACTACATTTCCCCATAAGAGAGGCTACCAAGGATACACAACTAGGTTGTCGGATCCCACACACACCAAGCATTTCAATCATACACACAATATGCTCGATATGTGCAAATACAACATGGCATCACAACAAGACTCTACGACCCAGAGTATTTATTCATTAGGCTCCGAAGAGCCAGATATTACAAACATGGGTCTCATGACCCAACATTCAGAGCATACAAGTCAAACACATGCGGAAGCTTAACATGTCTGAGTACAGACATCTACAAATGAAAAGGCTGAGAAGCCCGACTATCTACCAGATCCTGCCGAGGGCACAAGATCGTAGCTGAGGTAACAAGCTAAACGTCGAAGTCCAAGCGGTACTACTAGCGAGACTGAAGTCTCTCTGCAAAAACATAAAATAGGCAAACGTGAGTACAAATGTACCCAGCAAGACTTACATCAGAACTAGCTACATATGCATCGGTATCAACAAAAGGGGGGTGGTGGAGTTTGACTGCAGCAAGCCAGCTTTGACTCGGTGGCTATCCTGAACTACGACTGCAAGTAACTCTTTTGAGGTGGCGCACACGAGTCCACAAATTCACCATACCAATACTCCACCATGGATCCGCTCCCGTCTCCCTACGAGAACGCCATCCATAGCACTCACGCTTATCTTGTGCATTTTAGAGTATCCACTTTCACTTGTCTATGAACTGTTATAGGCAACCCAGAAGTCCATTTCCGCGGACACGGCTATTTGAATAGATGATGTTAACCTTGCAGGGGTGTACTTCGACACACACGCTCTCACCACTTACCGCCGTTTACACGACATGTACTCGGCAACCTTCAAGCGGAGGCCCAGCGAGGGTGTCGGCCACAGCCTACCTAAACACTCAAGTCTCTAGTCCAGGTTTATCGCCTATTCAGGTTCCATCCGCAGGGAGTCCGGCCGAGGTTTCCACATACGGCCCCGAACGATGTGTGCAGGGTTCCCGGTCACCAAACGGGCGACTCGGTACACCGGGCCACGTGCCTACCGCATCACAGCCCACCCCTCCGGTCAGCGCTGTCCACGGCCTCCAGCATACTACAAACACCAGAAACTACTTGCAACTCCTGGACAGAGGACAAGGGTGATTAAGAAGCCGAGAGGGTCCATTGGTTTCGGGCCCAATGCGTGGTAGTAACTGTATCATGGATCACAAACACAGCACTCAGTTCCTGAGGACGGCTTCAATGAGACAACCCACCATGTACTCCTACATGGCCTCTCACCGCTACCTTTACCAAATCGTGTTCACACACTTAGCTCACACACAGTAGGACATGTTCATCACCATTCCAACTCATCCCTGATGAATCAGACCCGACTCAACTCTAAGCAGTAGCAGGCATGACAAACAAGCATGAATGAGTAGGCACATCAGGGCTCAAACAACTCCTACTCATGCTAGTGGGTTTCATCTATTTACTGTGGCAATGACAGGTCATGCAGAGGATAAGGGGTTCAACTACCGCAACAAGTAACAGTTGAATCATTGTTGTCCTAATGCAGTAAAGAGAGCAGGAGCGAGAGAGTGGGATTGTATCGGAATGAACAAGGGGTTTATGCTTGCCTGGCACTTCTGAAGATATTATAGTTCTTCATCGGTGTCATCGAACTCATCGTCGGAATCACAGCTATCGAGAGGGGGACAATCACCGGCAGACAAGGAAGAACACAATCAATGCAATGCAACAATTATGATGCATGATTATGACATGGCAATATGACATGATTTGGCCTAATGCAACTAGCAACAGAAAGGTTTGGGTTGATTTGAACTCAAGGTTCAAATTCAAATTCAAACTATGAATTCAAATAGTGCATTATCATGTTTTCACCTATACAGCAGGTATAACTTAGTTTGACATGCATGAAAATGATACAAATGGATAGATTGCATTTTTCTGATAATTTTTCATATATAAATTATTTCATTCTGAGCTACGGTTGATTTTATATGATTTTTAGAAGTTTATACTATTTTCTGGAATTTTCTGAATAAACTTAAATCCAGATAATGCTTTACTGCGTCAGCGAGTCAACGGGCTGGCCAAGGTCAAACTGACCCGTGGGACCTGCCTGTCAGTGACTAACCTAACTAATCCAGATTAATTAGCGCTAAACTAATACTAATCTAGTTTAGTTAGGAGCATGGGCCCACACGTCAGTGACTCAGGGGGGAAGTCAAACCCCGGTCAAGCAGGGTCAAACCCGCCGGACTTGGTCCACGGCTCGTCGCCGGTGAAACCCGGGACGGCGGAGGGGCTCGGGATTTGCCCACGGTCGACCAAATCGACCGCGGTTTGGTCCTACGGGTAGCTGGGGCTCGCGCGCATCTAGTAGGCCAAGCGGGAGGAGCTGGGGTGGTCTAAGTCGACGGCGGCGAGCACGAATGCGGCGGCCGGAGTTCGGGCGTCGGTGGTTTTGCTGCTGTAGCGTGCTAGTGGGTGAATGGATGCACTAGCGAGGCGCTACGAGGTGCGGTGAGTGTGTTAGGCACCGCGGGTGACCAAATGGTCACCGGAGTGATGCTGGCGTCGAGCTCGCGCGGCGGCGTGCTACGGTGAGCAAGGGGGCGGCGTCTACAATGAGCAAACGGAGCAGAGAGGAGGGGGGTTCGACGCAGGGGCTCACAGTGAGTGCAGAGGTGGCCTCGGCGTGCTCGGGGAAGCACTGGAGCGAGCAGGGCGGCGAGAGGGATCTCCGGCGTTGGGAGGTTGAAGACGACGACGTGGAGGCACTCGGGGGCGTCCGGCGTTGCACAACTCGATGAGGAGGAAGAGGGATACTAGGCGGAGCTCTTGGGCATCTCAGGGCATCGCCGAGATGGCGGTGTCCGCGGTGGTGGCGAGCGGCGGCGACGGAGGCGTTCGGCGGGAAGAACAGAGGAGGGGGAGAGCGTTCGGGGGAGAGGTCGAGGCGTCGAGGGGGTGTCGTGGCGCCGTCTAGGTGCAACGGGGAGGAGCCAGGCAGGCTGGGAGGGAGGAGGTGGCCGCGGCGTGTAGCTGCGCGCGTCGGGCACGTGCCCTCGCCTACTGGCGCGAGGAGGAAGGCGACAGGAGAGCGCCTGGTGGGCTGGGCCGCCAGCTGGGCCGGCCAGGTGGCTGTGGTGGGTGCCATGTAGGTATCGCCGGCCAAGGGCATTTGGGTTCATTGAAAATGTTTTTAAGTTGAACCTAGTTGAGTTCTTTTGGGTGCTAGGGATTGATCACCCCTATTTCAAGTTTAAGCAAAATTTAAACATGATGCATGAGGAACAAGCAAAGTCAGACAAGGGCTGATCTGGGGCTGTGACAAAAAAATATGAGAGCACGACGAAACCCTATTTCCACCGCCGCAACCTTCTCTACCCGTGAGATCCCATCTTGGGGCCTTTTCTGGCGCTCCGCCGGAGGGGGAATCGATCACGGAGGGCTTCTACATCAACACCATAGCCTCTTCGATGATGTGTGAGTAGTTTACCACAGACCTTCGGGTCCATAGTTATTAGCTAGATGGCTTCTTCTCTCTCTTTGGATCTCAATACAAAGTTCTCCTCGATCTTCTTGGAGATCTATTCGATGTAATTCTTTTTGCGGTGTATTTGTCGAGATCCGATGAATTGTGGGTTTATGATCAAGATTATCTATGAACAATATTTGATTCTTCTCTGAATTCTTATATGTATGATTTGTTATCTTTGCAAGTCTCTTCGAATTATCAGTTTGGTTTGGCCTACTAGATTGATCTTTCTTGCAACGGGAGAAGTGCTTAGCTTTGGGTTCAATCTTGCGGTGTCCTTTCCCAGTAACAGCAGGGGCAGCAAGGCACGTATTGTAGTGTTGCCGTCGAGGATAAAAATATGGGGTTTATATCATATTGCTTGAGTTTATCCCTCTACATCATGTCATCTTGCCTAATGCATTACTCTGTTCTTATGAACTTAATACTCTAGATGCATGCTGGATAGCGGTCGATGTGTGGAGTAATAGTAGTAGATGCAGAATCGTTTCGGTCTACTTCGCAGACGTGATCCCTATATACATGATCATGCCTAGATATTCTCAGAACTATGCGCTTTTCTATCAATTGCTCGAAAGTAATTCGTTCACCCACCGTAAATTATGCTATCTTGAGAGAAGCCAGCAGAGAAACCTATGGCCCCCGGGTCTATCTTCCGTCATATTATTTTCCTATCAATTTACTATTCCTTCCGTCTTTTATTTTGCAATCTTTACTTTCTAATCTATATCATAAAAATACCAAAAATATTTATCTTATTATCTCTATCAGATCTCACTTTTGCAAGTGGCCGTGAAGGGATTGACAACCCCTTTATCGCGTTGGTTGCAAGGTTCTTATTTGTTTGTGTAGGTACAAGGCGATTTGCGTGTAACCTCCTACTGTATTGATACCTTGGTTCTCAAAAACTGAGGGAAATACTTACGCTACTTTGTTGCATCACCCTTTCCTCTTCAAGGGAAAACCAACGCATGCTCAAGAGGTAGCACAATGTCATCTCTTCGATTTGTGTTGCAAACTTTCCTTCCAGACATGTTGAGTCTGGAATATCCTGACACCAACCAGATCTGAATCTCAGGCAGATATGATGGTTGGGATGTTCCCAGGAATTATAATATTGGTCTTTTGAACTGATAAGTGGATGTCATGCCTAACACACTTATCCGGGAGATCTATTATTGTAGTATCTTGAGTCAGCAATTTGGCCATTCTTCCATGAGGAGTTGGTATGACTTAGTCTACAAGTTGTTTCTGATGGGTTTTTTGTCTTGTCGAAGTCAGACCTTTACTTGATTACCATATCGATGCTTCTCTAAAGCATGATCGTGGTACCTACAACATCAAGGAGAACATTAGAAGCGGAGTGCTAAATGTCTCTCAGTCGATCATCCAGGTTTTGTTCCTTGGCATAGCTAAGGTGAAATCTGAGAAGGTGTTGTCTTCCTTTGCATCTGCATCCTCCACCATTATTCATCATGGCAGTACGAGGTGTCACCAACATCTTTGGCATAGTTGTTGGTAAAACCCTGATGAATATGGAAATGCTCAAGTTCTTGAGAGCATGCTCAGACACTAGGGTATATCCTTGGTATCAATTGGAATGTGCCTTCCGTTTGCCGACTTGTCTTTTAACTCTAGTTTCCTTTCCAAACTGAATATGCTATTTCTTCGGACTCCTTCAAACGATTGTTCGTGCATTGTCTTGGTCTAGTGTAAAGAGTCTCAACGATTCATGTATCAAAAGTAATTCCTTCTGCCACTCAAGGGATTAATTCTACGAGTCACCTACCCTGAGGTGCCCCGATATGGAATCATGGCAATTTATCTCCTCGCTACTTTGACACTTGTTCACCATATCCTTGAGCATGGAATTGTTGCCTACCAATATGAACCATCGTCATCTCTTCTTTCCATCGCTCCTCATATGTGTTTTGTGTCTCATCTCAAGAGATGTTTTTATGTCTCATTCCATGAGTTGATCTTGTGATCGTTAAGATGATCCATCCTTGTAGAGTTGTCTCGCTCTTTTGTCCTCGTGTACGGTGAAGATCTCAAAAGCAAAGACGTCAATACCAATATGATGCAATGAAGCAATATCTATGATGAGGGCAGTTGGATCAAGAAGATTGTGATAATTAATGTCCCCTCTGTCTTCTTACCTCACGTCCTGAATCTCGGGACGAGATTCTTGTTTAGTGGGAGTGAGTTGTCACAGCTCTGGAATAAGTGTTTGCAATTATCTTCATTGCATCCATGCATCATGTTTAATTTTTTGTTAACCTGAATTGGGGATACTCAAACCCTAGCATCAAATGAAATTCAACCAGGATCAAATATAAATCTTTTCAATGAACCTGAAGTGCCCTTAAGAAATGTTCATGATTTTTGGTTAAGGTGGAAACCTCTGCCAAAAATGGTGCACATAATTCCCGGACATTTCTGGAGTTTTGAATTAACTCTTAATGTCTTTGAATTGGATCTATTAAGTCCTATAAAATATTTAGTAGCTCCAAATATTCTGAAACTTGGTGAGGGACTCCGGTTTAAATCAGATAGTGCCCACAAAAGTTTGCAGGATTTTATAAGGTGATTTGGTATTTAAACTAAATCAAGAACAAATTACAGAAATAGAGAATAGAAATAAAAGAGAGGGGAATACTTGTGTGCTTACCTGGCCCAGCACTGGCCGGCCCAGCCCACCACAGACGACGCTAGTCGTCCCCCACCTCCCGCTAGTCGGACGAGGCGCATGCCCGATGCACGCATGCACTCGGCGCAAAACGCAGCAGCCTGGCTGCCCTCCCCTGGCCACGTCGCGCCACAGATCTCCTTGCGGGTGTTGTCTGAATTGGGACGACCTCCTCACTCTCCCCCTCATGCTCTCCCTCGCCTCTACATCACCATGGCCGAACCGCAGCTCCGCTCGCTGATGCAGCCATCGTGCATGCCTCGCCTCTTCGCCGTGTTAAGAAGAAGCGCAGGGACACCCTCTTCGTCCCCGCCGAGAAAGCCGGGGAGCTCTGCTTCACCCTCTCTGTCGCCGACTTCCTCATCGGCCACTGTGGATTGCCATTGTCGATTCGCGAGCTCCAGGCTGTCCCTAGCCTCGCCGTTGCCTCTGCTAGTTTCGATGTGAGCTCCTGCTCCTCTCTCCCCATCAACACGTTCGTCCTCTAGCCACGATTCCCACCTCGGCGGAAGCTCGCTGCCGCCATGGCCATTGGGCCACATGCTCCTGAGCTTCTCATGCTCGCTCCGGTGGCACTGACACGCTGGAGGCGCTGCCTAGCCACTCTGTTTGCTCGCCCGAGCACTGCAGCCCTGCACCTGCTCAAGCCGAACTCTGGCCACTGCTTTTGCTTGTTGTCATCGCCGCTACACACCGTCGCCGGCAACCCCGCTTGCACCATTGAATGCGGCGGAGTGCTAGCTCTCCAACGGCACAAACCGTGCCTCAAACGGTTGCATGTAGGCGAAACACGAGCTGCTCCAGTGTGCCTGTGCCGCATTTTCCGTCATCGCCGGCGTATCTCCAGTGACGCTGGCATGGCTTCATTAGTTTAGGCTAATCCCGCATTAGTTTAGCCTTAATTAACTCACCAGGACACTGGCAGTGGGCCCCATGGCCCTGCTAATTTAAGTTATGTCGTAACTAAACCTAATTAGCCATTGTGCCACAGACGTGTGGACCCCACATGTAAGGTTTGACCTAGACCGGCCCGTTGACCTGCTGACGTCACTCCAACATCATGCTGACGCAGTAACTCTTTTTTGGAATTTCAATAAATCTTAAATGATTTATTTATTTCAAAAATTGTTTAAAACTTCTAAAAATCATAGAAATTCAACCGTAGCTAGAAATGAAATAATTTATATATGAATAATTATCACACAAAATCAATCCATCCATCTATACCATTTTCATGTATGACAAAGGAAGTTATACCTACTAAATATGTGAAAACACATAAGTGGCATTTTTTAATGCTTAATTTGGCGTTGCATTTGAACCCTTGGACTTCATCCAAGTTGAATGCTAGATTCATTAGCTCAAACCACATCATATCTACATGCCATGTTCATGCATCATATTTGTTGCATATGTTGTGTATTGATTGCCGGCACCGTCCTTCTCGATAGGTCCTGCTTCGTAGACTGTTCCAAAGTACCTTTGTGAAGAGCAGTGCTCTACTGTTGATCTTCAGGCAAGCGAACCCCCTTTGAGCATTCTGATACAATCCCACTCTCTCGCTCTTGCTCTCTTTTACTTCATTAGGACAACAATGATTCAACTGTCACATGTTGCCGTAGTTGAACCCATTCCTCTGCATGACCTATCTTTGCCATAGTAAATTGTTGAAACCCACTAGCATGAGTAGGAGTTGTTTGAGCCATGATGTGCCAACTCATTCATGCTTGCTTTTTATGCTTGCTATGCTTAGAGTTGTGTTGGGTCTGATTCATCTGGGATGGATTGGGACGGTGATGAACATGTCCTACTGTTGAGATCTAAGTGTGTACGAATACGATTTGGTAAAGGGAGCGATGAGAGGCCATGTAGGAGTACATGGTGGGTTGTCTCATTGGGACCATCCTTAGGAACTGAGTTCTGTGTTTGTGATCCAAGACAGTTACTACCACACATTGGAATGCTTAAATGCCCGTCTTGACATATTAATCGCCTTAACCTCTGTCCAGGAGTTGCAACTAGTTTCTGGTGTTTCTAGGTTGTGTTAGTAGTCTACCACGTGGCACCCGGTATAGGTGGGCTTGGGACAGACTAGGCACAGTTGCACGGCTACCATGTGGCACCAGGATGGTGGGCTTGGGAACCCTGCTCACATCATTTGGGGCCGTGATGGAAATTTCGGCCGGACTTCCTTTGTGGGTTCAGCCTCAGATAGGTGATAAACCTAGACTAGAGTCTTGCATGGTTAGTTAGGTCGTGGCCGACACCCTCGCAGGATTCCGCTTGAAGTTTGCCAAGATACATGACGTGTACAAGGCGGTAAGTGGCGAGAGCGTGTGTGAAGAAGTACACCCCTGCAGGGTTAACATGATCTATTCGAATAACCGCGTCCGCGGATATGGACTACCTAGAACGCTTATATGGTTCATAGATAACTTGAAGTGGATACTCTAAAATGCGCAAAATAAGTGTGAGTGCTATGGATGGCCTTCTCGTAGGGAGATCGGAGCGGATCCATAGTGGTGTATTGATATGGTGAATATGTGGACTCGTGTGCGCCACCTCGAGAAATTACTAGCAGTCGTAGTTTAGGATAGCCACTGAGTCAAAGTTGGCTTGCTGCAGTCAAACTCCACCAACCCCTTTGTTGATACAGATGCATATGTACTTAGTTCTGATATAAGTCTTGCTGAGTACATTTGTACTCATGGTTGCTTAATTTATGTTTTTGCAGAGAGACTTCAGTCTCACTAATAGTTCTTTGTGGGCTTCGACAATTAGCTTGGGAATCCCAGACAGAGGTCTGGCTCCTTTGGAGGGTCTTGTAGATAGACAGGCTTTCTAGCTTTCTTTCTTTTCAGATGTCTGTACTCAGACATGTTTATGCTTCCGCCTGTGCTTGTTGCTTGTATGACTTGAATGCTGGGTCATGAGACCCATGTTTGCAATATCTGGCTCCTTGGAGCCTATTGAATAAATACTTTGAGTCATAGAGTTTTGTTGTGATGTCATGTTGTATTTACACATATCGAGCATATTGTGTGTATGTTATTGAAATGCTTGGTATGTGTGGGATCTGACACCTAGTTGTTTATTCTTGGTAGCCTTCCTTATGGGGAAATGTCTCCTAATGCTTCCACTGAGCCATGGTAGTTCGCTACTGCTCCAAAACACTTAGGTTGGACGGCATGTATCCTTCTATGTTCCTATGTTTGTCCATTCGAGGGAAATGTCACGCGTTGTTCCTTTTAGTCCTTGTATCTTGCGACGACTTGAGTTCATACATTGATGACCAACACGTTCATTCTTGGGTTACGTATGCCTGTCCCCATAAGTTTGTGCCACCTTGGGTCTACGACTAGTCATGTCAGCCCGGTTTCTCTGTCATATGGATGCTAGCGACACAATCATATACTTGATCCAAAAGGCGCAAACGGTCCCGGCCTTGGTAAGGCTGCAGCCGTGGGAATACTGTGCATGAGGCCGCAAAGTGATATGATGTGTTACATGCTAGATCGGTGTGACTTAGGATCGAGGTCCCGACAGAGCTCTATCAGTATGCCATTGTGATTAATTTGCCATAATATTATCAAGCAATTTAGTAGCTTCACCCAAAGTAATCTCCATAAAAGTACCACCCGCGGTGGAATCTAAAAGATTTCTAGAAACAAAATTCAATCCCGCATAAAAAATTGTAAGGCCATCCACAGATTTAAACCATGAGTAGGGCAATTTCTTATCATCAATTTCATCCTTTCCCAAGATTGGGCAACATGTTCATGCTCAAGTTGCTTAAAATTCTTAATTTGATTTCTAAGGAAAAAAAAATCCGCGATAGGAAAATACTTAGTAATAAAAGCATCTTTGCACTTGTCCCAAGAATCAATACTATTTCGTGGCAAAGATGAAAACCTAATTTTTGCATGATCATGCAAGGAGAAAGGGAATAATTTTAATTTCGCAATATCTTTGTCAACATCCTTTTTCTTTTGCATATCACACAATTCTACGAAAGTGCTTAGATGGGACGCGGCATCCTCATTAGGTTTACCGGAAAATTTTCCTTTTATAGCAAGATTCAACAAAGCGGCATTAATATCATAGGACTCCTCACTAGCAGCGGGAGGAGCAATTGCAGTACTAATATATCATTATTATTAGTATTAGAAAAGTCAAACAATTTTGAATTTTCTTGAGACATCATAACTACGCAAACTAGATAGCAAGCAAGCAAAAGATCAAACAAGAAAAAGGCAAACATAATATATTTTTGTATTTTTGTAAACCTTTTTAGAAGTGGGGGAGATGAAAATGAGAGGCAAATGGAAAATAAAGTAAATGGAAGGAGATGAAAGTTTATGCGTAGGTACTTGCTAGATGTTGATGATGTCTCCCCGACAAGGGCGCCAAAAATTCTTTGTGCTACTTGTGAGCTGCGTTGGGATTTCCCCTAACAGGATGGGATGATGCAGTACAGTAGAGATAAGTATTTCCCTCACTTATGAAACCAAGGTTATCAATCCAGTAGGAGAACCAAGCAACACTATGTAAACAACACCTGCACACAAACAACAAATACTTGCAACCCAGACGTAGAGGGGTTGTCAGTCCCTCAACGGTTATGAGCAGAATTAAAAGATATAGTTTTTGATAGATAGATTTGACAATAATACAAAATAAAATAAATAAAAGAAAATTGCATCTAGGTATTTTTGGTTTTAATAGATGATAGAAAATCGACACGGGGGCCATAGTTTTCACTAGATGCTTCTCTCGAGAAATAGCATACAGTGGGTAAGCAAATTACTGTTGGGAAATTGACAAAAAGGCAAATAATTATGACGATATCCAAGGCAATGATCATGTATATAGACATTGCGTCCAAGATTAGTAGACCGAAACAATTTTGCATCTACTACTATTACTCCACACATCGATCGGTATCAAGCATGCATCTAGTGTATTATTTCATGAAAGAATGGAGTAATGCCTTAAGCAAGATGACATGCTGTAGATAAGATAAACTCACATATAAATAAACCCCATCTTGTTACCATTAATAGCAATGATACATGCGTGTCATGTCTCTTTCTCTCACTGAGATTGAGCACCGCAAGATCGAACCCATCACAAAGCACCTCTTCCCATGGCAAGATAAATCAATCTGGTTGGTCAAACCAAACCAATAAACCGAAGAAGAAATACGAGGTTATAATAATCATGCATCAAAGAATTCAAAGAAAACTCAAATAATATTTATGGATAGATCTTATCATAAACTCAAAATTCATCGGATCCCAACAAACAAACTGCAAAAAGTCATTACATCAAATAGATCTCCAAGAACACCAAGGAGAACATTGTATTGAAGATCAAAAAGATAGAAGAAGCCATCTAGCTACTAACTATGGACCCATAGGTCAGTGGTAAACTACTCACGCATCATCACAGGGGCAGCAAGGATGATGAAGAACCCCTCCGTGATCGTTTCCCCCTCCGACAGAGTGCCAAAAAGGCCTCTAGATTGGACCTCGTGGTTCTGGAACTTGTGGCAGAAAAAGTATTTCGTGGACTCCCTTGAGGGTTTTGGTATTTTAGAGTATTTATAGAGGCGGGGGTAGGTGAAAACGATCCTCATGGGCCCCACTACCCACTAGGGCACGCAGAGGCCCTTGGCGTGCCCTCGTGCTTAGTGGACCCCTCTTTCATCTTCTCGTGGCCTCTAGAAGCTTCTAGGATCTCTTATTGCCAGGAAAAAATCTCCAAAAAGTTTCGTGGCATTTGGATTTCGTTTGGTACTGATATTCTACAAAGTCAAAAACAAGCAAAAAGGCAGCAACTGGCACTGGGCACTAAGTTAATAAGTTAGTCCTCAAAACATGATATAAAGTTGCTTGTAAATGTATATAAAACATCCAATATTGATAATATAATAGCACGTAATAATCAAAAATTATAGATACGTTGGAGACGTATCATTATGTAGTTCTCTCCTCGAGCCGGTCCTGCTACTAACTCAGTAGCTACCTAATAAACTTGTTCTTGTAAGACCATGGCTGCTCTTCGTCTGCCAAAACCACTAGATCACAAAATAACCCAAAGCCCAAGGCAAGGCCCAAAAGCACTCAGCTCCCCAGCAATTGCGCCAGAAAAATCTTGATTGCCTGCAAGTGAATAGGGTTTAGTTGTAGACTTTTTCAGGTAAGAGTATTGATCCCATAAGGAGCGCAGGAATTACGCTTTTGCCCCTTGTAAAGAATTTTTTAGCTTTGTGCCTGAAGATAATTGTAGACATGAAGCAGAGTTAGGGCAGATTTAAATAAGGATTGAGCAAAATGGTGACATCTAACTAAATAGCATAAAAGTAAAATAAAGACAAGGACAGTAAAAACGATGAAACAACAGAATTAAAAAAGCGTTCCAAAGGAATCTGGAGTTCCCATTGGTATGTTTGTTGTACTACTATGCATAAGCATAGCATGAATGGATACTTGAGCCACTGTTGACGATTATGTTGGGCGGAGCAGCGTACAAAACACGTTCTACTCGTGGTAGACTTCGTGTCACGCACGCCGCCGTCATAGCCTCCCCAGAGGGTTACAACTCTTGACAATTAAGGGTTTAACCCATGGACGCGGCCTCACTAAGGGTTCTCCGTGATCCCCGGTCACTTGTAAAGGTTAGGATCAGTAGGCTTTTACTGTCACCTCGAATTGCATCCATATCCTAAACCTATGCAAAGACAGTGATATACTTTGTGACCTACAAAGGCACAAATGATGAGTGGGGCCCCTTCACAACATTCACGAATTTATTAACTAAGCATTCAATAGGTGATCTCATATCCACATTATTCTTTTTAGATCCTACACATACAAAGGTTCATCCATATCCCCGAGAACTAGGGGTATACTCACACGTAAGAAAAACAAGCATCATGAGGATGGTAATGGGATACATGAATGAGTGATTCAACCGATACACCGAAGGATCCACTAGGGTTCTTGATGTTGCAGATGATAAGGATGTGGATGATGATGATGATGATGATGATGATCATCATCATCATCATCATGGTAGTGATGTAGATGTTGATGATGATGTCGTTTCTCCCCTGGCGAGAGGAATCCCCCTCTTCTCCTGGTCAATCCTCCCTCCGGATGGGATCTGGAGGCTAGGGTTCTGCCTTCTGGATGACTTTTTGGAGTCTCTGTTTGTCCCCTCCATGATCCGTTTCCACGAGGTGAAAATAGCGGACCACTGGAGGCAGTGGTGCGCCAAACGACCGCTCATGCGAGCGCGCGCAATCGCATCGAACATCATCGATCGCTCTAGAGGCGCAACGTCAGCTGTTTCCTTGGCCTTTGTGCTTGATTTTTCTATGGAATGTGTTTATCACCTTTAATACGTGATTCTGCTGCCATATTTGGGTGATTTCTCCACAAAACGAATATTGCTCCAAAAGACGTAACCTGAAGAATCATCAACAAAAAGAAATGCGTGAACACGGTAAAATTCCACGAAGCCCACCTTGTAGGCACAAAATATAAGGGAAAACATCAAGTAAATTGGACTCATAAGTTATGTGTCGGCGATCGGACTTGGAGCGTAGTATATATTGTTCGATTGTTGTGTGATGTTTTGCTCCCTATATTCGTGGTAACTTCGCCAACCGGGGAAAAATATTTCGAAAGTCTTAAGTGGGAATTCAAGTAGTTACCATCCTTCCAACAAATGCGTGAGGGGTTGTGTGTTTGTTTCCAGCTTATTCCGCAAGCCAAATCCTTTGCTTTGTTTTGAGTTGTGGTGTTCGAGTTGCTTTGATGTGAAGTGTTGATTCCATTCCTTTCCTAAGCGGTGTTCTCATATTTCTATGGGAGTGATAATCCTTCTTGATCCATGAGATTTCCATGTTAATCCTTTTCCAACCGGTGTGGTTCTCTTCAAGATAATCCTATCATTTTCCCCATTTGCCAGACCAATTCTTAGTTTTCTCAATGGAGTTCCTTTCATCCGTCCCAAGTTGCCTTTGTTTTTTCCCACCCGCCCACCCTTTTTCTTCAAGGACTCAGAGATCTCAAATCAAGTATTCATTTTATTGATGAGAAGCCTCTCCATTCTCTTCTTCAATGTTCTTATCCAGTGATTTCTCGTGAAGATGCTCGAGGAGCTACAAGTTCATCATTCCTCATTCCCATTTCTTCTTTCGGTGAATTCAACTCAAGCTTTCAGTGTTGATCATATCATTTCCAATGGTTCACATGATTTCCATGTTGGAAGTTCTTACCTAAGGCTCTCTTCGTCATTCACATATCTCTATTCATATCCGAAGTTTAGAGAATATCACAAAACATTCATGTTTTTATTCTACATCCGTTCAAGCTAATTCGAGGTTGTTAGCTCATTCAAGTCGTTCAAATCTTACGGTGCAATCTCCCTTTCAACAATGTTCTTTTGAGTGGGCCCATAACCCACAGGCCTTTTCCCAGGATCTCACCTATCATTCTAATTTTTCCTAGAGATATCCTCAAGTTCTTTCAAGGTGACGTAAGTATGGATCCATCAATCATATGCCTACCCCAAGATTGCTTTCAAATTCTTTTCATCTTTCTCTCAACCTTTCTAATTGTTCCGTAGTGTCTCAACAATTTTGGCGGTGTTCCCTGCCGTCACTCTCATTGTTGAATACTGAAGAAGAGTTTTCTCCAAATCTTGCCCATTCTCTCGAAGATTCATAGTCAAGCGTGATGCCATTCTTTGAAATTGTTTCCGATCATCAAGAATTCTTTTCACACCCATCCGAAGCATTTCATGAGTTCTCTCCATTTCGATCCTCTGAAGGCCATCATTTCAGAAGAACTATTCATTCCCAACATTCAGCTCTCATTCTCCAATTCTTCCGGTGCATCACTGAAGTATTCTCTAGTCAGCTCGTGATCTCTTCGTTCTCTTGTATCTAAATTCCCTCAAATAGCTTTGTCGTTTTCTAATTCTTCCCGGGGATTCGTTCCCTTTACTTCATTTGTTTTCAATTCTTACGGTGGTTCTTCAAGTTTCCTCTTCCTTTGTTATCTATCAATTCATCATTTCTTTCCAAAACTCTTACTGGTGGTTCATTCAAGACCTTCCTAATCTCGCACTATATCTCCCTTTAATCCTTTCAATGGGAATAAGTGGTATGCCAAAATCCACTGCTTGTCATCAATTTAAGTTAATGAAGGACAAGCATAACATAAGTCTTATTCTCATTTAATCAAGGTGATTAATTCCTTTTTCTAAAGTTGTTCATGATATCAATTTCTCGGTCCTAAATTGTTCATCTTTTCTTTCTAGAGTTCAAAGTTTTCTCATTATTTTTTCATGAAGCTCTATCTAAATCATTGCAAGCTTTCAATTCTCGTTCCTTCCATCTTTGCTTCTTTTACATCATCGTTTTATATTCAGAGTTCTTTGAGAGCTTCTTCATGGTGGTTCATTAAGGGTTTAATTCACTCTTGAAGTGTTCATCAAGATTCTTGTTGGAGGCGCTTAAGTATTCTTCATCTTGCTTTTCGAACGGCAATTCATTTTCCCTTATATTTTGAAGTGGATTTTTTCATCTCTTCATTCCGCTCAACTAATCAATTATTTGGTGGTGGCAGAATTTCACCTCAAGTTTTGAGATGTTTCCATAATCCCACGGGAACCATATCTTTCATTGTTGATCATCGAAGAACTCCATTCAACCCTTCTGCATAAGAATGCTCTTTCAAGTTCAATTCATGAGAGATGTTATTTTCTTCTTCGTTCTTTTTGTTCCGAGGATCTAGATTTCCATTCATTTGTTCCGAAGGTAATGTGTTGTTGCTCTCTTTTAAGTATCATCTCACTTTGACTAGTCTTTTTAACTGGAGTGTTGCCCGAATTCTTTCTTTCTCATCTCCTTTCAATCGGAGTGGTTTCGAATTCTTGCTTCTGTTGGGGAACGTAGTAATTTCAAAAATTTCCCTACGCACACGCAAGATCATGGTGATGCATAGCAAACGAGAGGGGAGAGTGTTGTCCACGTACCCTCGTAGACCGACAGCGGAAGCGTTATCACAACGCGGTTGATGTAGTCGTACGTCTTCACGATCTGACCGATCAAGTACCGAACGTACGGCACCTCCAAGTTCTACACACGTTCAGCTCGATGACGTCCCTCGAACTCCGATCCAGCCGAGTGTTGAGGGAGAGTTTCGTCAGCACGACGGCGTGGTGACGATGATGATGTTCCACCGACGCAGGGCTTCGCCTAAGCTCCGCGACGGTATTATCGAGGTGTAATCTAGTGGAGGGGGGCACCGCACACGGCTAAAATATCGTATATCAAGTGTGTATAGAGGTGCCCCCCTGCCCCCGTATATAAAGGAGCAAGGGGGAGGCCGGCTGCCTATGGGCGCGCCAAGGAGAGGGGGGGAGTCCTCCTCCTAGTAGGAGTAGGACTCCCCTTTCCTAGTCCTACTAGGAAAAGAAGGGGGAAGGAAAGAGAGGGAGAGGGAGAGGGAAAGGGGGCTGCGCCCCCTCTCCTAGTCCAACTAGGACTCCTCCTGGGAGGGGGGGCACCACCTCCTGGCTGCTGCCCTCTCTCTCCCCTCAAGGCCCACTAAGGCCCAATACTTCCCCGGGGGGTTCCGGTAACCCTCCGGCACTCCGGTTTAATCCGAAACTTCTCCGGAACACTTCCGGTGTCCGAATATAGTCGTCCAATATATCAATCTTTACGTCTCGACCATTTCGAGACTCCTCGTCATGTCCGTGATCACATCCGGGACTCCAAACAACCTTCGGTACATAAAAACATATAAACTCATAATAAAACTGTCATCGTAACTTTAAGCGTGCGGACCCTTTGGGTTCGAGAACTATGTAGACATGACTGAGACACCTCTTCGGTCAATAACCAATAGCGGGACCTGGATGCCCATATTGGCTCCCACATATTCTACGAAGATCTTTATCGGTCAGACCGCATAACAACATACATTGTTCCCTTTGTCATCGGTATGTTACTTGCCCGAGATTCGATCGTCGGTATCTCGATACCTAGTTCAATCTCGTTACCGGCAAGTCTCTTTACTCGTTCCGTAATACATCATCCCGCAACTAACTCATTAGTCACAATGCTTGCAAGGCTTATAGTGATGTGCATTACCGAGTGGGCCCAGAGATACCTCTCCGACAATCGGAGTGACAAATCCTAATCTCGAAATACGCCAACCCAACAAGTACCTTTGGAGACACCTGTAGAGCACCTTTATAATCACCCAGTTACGTTGTGAAGTTTGGTAGCACACAAAGTGTTCCTCCGGTAAACGGGAGTTGCATAATCTCATAGTCATAGGAACATGTATAAGTCATGAAGAAAGCAATAGCAACATACTAAACGATCGGGTGCTAAGCTAACGTAATGGGTCATGTCAATCACGTCATTCTCCTAATGAGGTGATCCCGTTAATCAAATGACAACTCATGTCTATGGCTAGGAAACATAACCATCTTTGGTTAACGAGCTAGTCAAGCAGAGGCATACTAGTGACACTCTGTTTGTCTATGTATTCACACATGTATTATGTTTCCGGTTATACAATTCTAGCATGAATAATAAACATTTATCATGATATAAGGAAATATATAATACTTTATTATTGCCTCTAGGGCATATTTCCTTCAGCTTCTTCCTCGTGCCATTCTTCATCTTCTTGCAACCTCTAAGGTTCTTGGTTTCACTCATTTGTCCAAGAATAAACTTTGTTTTACCTCTTACTATTTCTTCCCCTCCTCATTCCTAGATCTCGGGGTTAGATCTCTTGTAAGTGGGGGAGAGTTGTAACAGCCCGAGACCGGCGCTCCTGATGCCTTCCATGTTTTTTGTGATTGTTGTGTGTTTTATTTGTTTGTTGCATTTCATCATGGCGTCTGATACGTCTCCAACATATCTATAATTTTTTATTGTTCCAAGTTGTTATATTATCATTCTTAGATGTTTTATATTCATTATATAGCAACTTTATATCATTTTCTGGGACGAACCTATTGACATAGTGCCCAGTGCCAGTTGTTGTTTTTTGCTTGTTTTTTACTTCGCAGAACATCCATATCAAACAGAGTCCAAACGCAGCGAAACTTTTTTGGAGATTTTTTTCTGCCCAGAAGAAAACCTGTGAGCAAAGGAAGTGTAGGAGGGGAGGCCTGTGGGGCCCACATGGCACCAGGGCGCGCCAAAGGCCCCTAGAGCCCTGGTGGGTAGTGGGGCCCACGGCAGTACTTTCCATCGCCTCTCAGCTCTATAAATACTCAAATATTCCAAAAACCCTAGGGCCTCGAGTTCCAGAACCACGAGATCCAATCTAGAGCCCTATTCCGGCACCTTGCCGGGGGGGAACATGACCACAGAGGGGTTCATCATCCTCATTGGTGCTCCTCCGATGATATGCGAGTAGTTTACCACAGACCTACGGGTCCGTAGGCAGTAGCTAGATGGCTTCTTCTCTCTTCTTGATTCTCAATATAGTGTTCTTCTCGATGTTCTTGGAGATATTTGATGTAATGACTTTTTGTGGTGTGTTCGTTGGGATCCAATGAATTGTGAGTTTATGATCAGATCTATCTATGAATATTATTTGGGTCTCCCTTGATCTCTTATATGGATGATTATTATAGCCTCGTATTTCTTCTCCGAAACTTTGGTTTGGTTTGGCCAGCTAGATTGATTTTCCTGGCAATGGGAAGAGGGGCTTTGTGATGGATACGATCTGTGGCACCCCGGCTCAGAGCAACCGGTTTACCCTGCATTGCCAGCCAAGAGATCGAGTCTTCTGGCAATACACAACAACATGGTACAGAAATAACCGCTTTATTGATACTAGCATGGTACAAAGGTCTGATATTACATCGAGATTCGAGGCTAAGCGGCACACACGGTCTGTACATTATTTAATGAACATGGTTGGGGCCTCGATCACACGAAACTACGCGGAAGCGGAAGAACGACGTAGCGGAACTCCATGGCACAGGGACACCGACGTGGACACGGCCTAGACACGAGATGCGCTCCGATGCGAATCAACTTGCCTGAAAGCTGGCATGACACGCCAGGTCAGTACATTGAATGTACTTGCAAGCTCACAACAAACATAAGCACGATGACAGACAATATCATGATAATTAATCAAGTTAAATTAATGCAAGAAATTACTACAAATGCAAAGCTATGCAAAGTAACCAAACAGCGCACCGAGTCACACGGACTCGCTTACCAGACGGTTACCTCGTAACCAAACGTTGACCACACAGGGGTCACACCTGAAACCAATCACTCATGAACACCTTGAGTGTTCAAGGTTCACCATGAAACAATGCATCACAACAATTACTAGTTTGCAAGATTAATTATAAAAGTTGATCCATGGTGTGACTTACTCCCGAGTCTTGCTCATAACTGAGGGTGCGGCTATCGGTAGATTAAATACACTCTACAGAGGTAGCGCACTTTACCCACACTACGGAATACCTGGCCCCGTACTCCCATTCAGGTGGACCAAAGTATTCCGACAAAACCCTCCCTTTGCCATGCACTCTCCCCGGCCACTCCGACCATCTGCCTCTCAGGGCTAGGTCTTGGGTGGCCCCGTGTCTACCAAAGACACCAACGGCCACCGTCGTGGCAAAACGGTCCCAAACGGGGACAAGGTACCATAAAAACAAAACGAGCACACAAGGCTATGTCTGCCTACCGGGCCAGGGTATACACGCCCATAACCTTCCCTCGCGGGAGGCACCGGTGAGAGCCACGACAAAGGACCGAATCAAGACCTTCCCATTAGGTTAATGTGGCCGCACTGAATTAAAAACCCGATTCAGTGGCACCATGATGTGATCAACATCATATTCAGGTTGAACTTAATCAAGTATTAACTTTCAGAAAAACTTTTTATTACTAACATGTCATCATACCGAAAATCATGCAACTACTCGTCACACAGAGCAAACAACTCTTAAGCATGGATCAAAACAAGCAACATAACTATCTTGCAATACTAAGATCAGAAACTTCTCTGGTTATAACTCATTTTTCTCTACAAACAACATTTTTATTAGTTCATCATTTAGTTGAAAACTATTACTAGCAAAAATAGCTACCATAACTTTCCATAACAAAATATCTAGTGCAAAATCTTACTCTACTTAGCCAAACAATTCTATGAACTCAACCAGAAGCTAAAACAAGCATATCAAGCATCATAAAACAACTAGCAATTAACAATATTAATTTATCAAATTTTAAATGCAAATAAAGACTCATATTCAAGTAGAAAATCATAGATATTGAAATAACACCATCCAAATGATGTTGTGGCTTCCCTTAGTGCAGAGGAGGGTCACACTCCTCCTGGTTAGCTTCAAGGCAAGATCCTCCTTCTGAAAATATTTTAAAACCACAAAAATAAATGTCAAAACACATTCTGAAAATCACCAGAAATTCTAGACAGCAAGGAAAATCCACCTTTTGGTGTGCTGTTAGAGCTTTCTGTAACAAAGACAATGCAAAAAGAATCAATTCATTTGGAGTTATGGTTTAGAAATGGTGGCTGGTCAAAGTTTAGTCAAATTTTTGAATTAAATTTGAATAAAAGAAAATCCTGGGGGGTGACGTCGAAGGCGTAAAGTGGGAGTGCGCCTCCACTCGTACTGCTTCTGGCGCGAGTGGTGAGGCTGACACTGGGCCCCACCAGTCAGGAGAGAGGGAAGGGGATCGAGATCAGAGGGGAGGCGGTGCTTCACCGGAGCTCATGCCGGCGACGAGGGGGTTTGGGGCTAGGCTAGAGGGATAGATTGGAAGCGGGGCTCGCGGCGCACCTGCCCGTACCCGTGGCTTGGCGAAAGGTGGACGGAGCTGGTCACAGTCGATCTCGCAAGCTTCTGTGGCGGATGGGGTTCGCCGGAGAGGTGGAAGACGGTGGCTAGAGGCAGCTCCGAGGGCTTGGCGGGGTCCAGCAGCTCCAGCAGACCACCAAGGCTCTGCCCAAGCAGCTGCTTGAGCTCGAGAGGCCCTAGAGAGCGGCAGCTGGCCTGCGGGGATCGCCGGAGTCCTCAGGTCGGGGCGACGGCCAGAGGACTGCCCGACCGGGCTCCTGCTCGTCTACGTGTTCATGGAGGTGGTGTGGAGTTGTGCGTGGCTAGCAAGGGAGGCGGGTGGCTTTATATAGCCAGAGCAGAGGGGGGCGTATCACCGCCGGAGCGCTCTGGACACGCGGCGAACATCGATGAGAGGCTCCAACGCGAGGGGACAGGGTGCAGCGTCAACGCCGGCGCTTGCCCACGCTCGCGGACGAGCACACGAGGCGGTTTGAGATGGGGACAAGCACACGCGCGCACTGTGCCGTTTTGGCCGCGACTTGACCAGGCTTGCTGCGGTGGCTCCGGCATCGGCGAGCGCTAGGGAGGGGTCATGGGTGATGGGTCGAGGGTTGTGGCACGTTGCGGCAGTCGGAGGCGAGCGCTTGCATGCACACACGCGAAACAGAACGCAAAGTGCCGGCCAGAGCGCGTCGAGACGCTGCCAGGCGCCGTGTCCTCGCGCCGTCACCAAGCTGGCATGGCCAAAACGATGGCCAGGAGCGGCCAAACCTTGTCTACGAGCTCGACCGTGCAGTGCTACGTCTAGGAGAGGTGATGGATCATACCAGGCCGACCAGACGCGACTCTACCAAGCTGGCAAGTTTCTGGTCAGAAACTTGGTCGCCAAGTTTGGCCACCTTCTAGATGGCCATTAGGACTAATCTCCTGGGGTTTAGGGTTTCTTAGGAAGGTCTTTAAGCTCAAGAAATCGCAAGGCCAAAAGCTCAAGGAAAAATGCACTTGCTGTACAAAGTGCATTTCTGGTCCAGAAGTGAAAAGATTTTCTACAGCAAAAATATTACAAAAAGTGATGCAATATTTTTGCATGGGAAGATGTGCCATGGTCCTAAGAATATTTAGGAATTATCTCAGATTTTTCTGAGCAAGAAAAATTGAGGTTGCTTTGGAGCACAAAGTTCTGAAATGAGCTTAAGAGAGAAAAATGAATATTTTCCTTTTAGGAAAAATATTCATTTTATTATTTTGGGAATTTGTGGGAGGAATAAGGTAGATAGGTCACTTGGGTGAAAGCCAAGGATATTCCCAAGTGACAAGTCCATTTGATTTGATCCAAAAATCCAAATCAAATCAGGGCAAAAACCACGATGAAAACCAAGTCTGCTAAAAAGAGGGAAGGCAAAATCCAGGCTGTCACACGAACTTGCGGTGCTCAATCTCAGTCACAAAAGGAGAAGTGACACGCATGTATCGTTGCCATTAAGGATAAAAAGATGGGGTCTATTTCTACATGAATAGATCTTGTCTACATCATGTCATCGTTCTTATTGCATTACTCCGTTTCTCCATGAACTTAATACACTAGATGCATGCTAGCGGTCGATGTGTGGAGTAATAGTAGTCGATGCAGAATCATTTTGGTCTACTAATCTTGGACGTGATGCCTATATACATGATCATTGCCTTGGATATCGTCATAATTATCTGCTCTTCTATCAATTGCCCAACAGTAATTTGTTTACCCGCCGTATGCTATTTTCTCGAGAGAAGCCACTAGTGAAATCTACAACCCCCGGGTCTATTTCCTATCATATTGTTTTCAGATCTATTATTCCAAAAACCCAAAAATACCTTGCCGCACTTTTTCTTTGTTTATTTTATTTTGTATTTTTGTCAGATCTATTTATCCAAACTCATACAATTTAATCTATCTCAATATCGAGGAGGGATTGACAACTACTCATACGCGTTGGGTTGCAAGTATTTGTTATTTGTGTGTAGGTATTCTTTACATAGTGTTACTGGGTTCTCCTACTGGATTGATAACCTTGGTTTCATAACTAAGGGAAATACTTACCATTGATGTGCTGCATCATCCTCTCCTCTTTGGGGAAATACCAACGCAGATACAAGCAATCAGGAAGAATTTCTGGCGCTGTTGCCGGGGAGACACCATTAACATCTATCAGGTACCCAATCACAAATCTCATCTCCTTGCAATTTACATTATTTGCCATTTACCTCTTGTTTTCATCTCCCCCACATCTAAAACATTTTTTGCGAAAAGCACAAAAAACTATTTGCCTTCTGTTCGTTTGCCTTTTTCTTGTTTGATCTTTTGTTTGCTCAAACCTATCATCATGAGTTACTTTGGTATGGCAGAAACAAATGATGGCAGAATTCCCAAAATTGTACGTTCTAGAAATCTGGATGCTAAAACTTTTGTTTTGGAACAAGGGAACGTTATAGGAAAAGAAACCATCCAAGAATTCTTTAATTGTGTTGGAACTTTGACTTGGGATGATTCTCCTATACTTGAAAGAACTAAAACTTATGCGGAAGCTATTTCAGCACTAATTCTGAAACTTGAAAATAGATTAATTCATACTCATCCTACCTTGCAAAGATTGTTTTATGAGCTATCCATTATAAAGGATCCTAAACCTAAAAAGATAGCCACCCTTGTTCTTATGAATGAATTTGATCACATAGTACGAGAAGCTAGGGAAATTTTTATTTTTATGGTATGAACCATGAAAAACCGGTAATAGATGAGATCCTTTAAAATAGTGATTAGGTATTAAGACATTTGTTTGGTAATAATCAAATTTATTATGAGAACCTTAAAAATGAAATTCCCATTTTGGATATGATCCAACAAGTTTTAATGATGTTAATCAACAATATTCTTGGATTGTAGCCGGGAATCAAAGCGGATACAAAGATGCACAGCTTGATAATGCTATTTCTATGGATAATGTGTTTCAAGTTATATTTGAGAAACATCCTGAAAAAAAGACACCTATGGAAAATAAGAAGAAAGATGACAATACTTGAATCTATGCATTATGCCTAGCTAGAGGCATAAAACGATAGCGCTTGTTGGGAGGCAACCAAAGGAATAAAATATTTTTCCACTTTTTCTTTCTATTTTTGTGTGTTCACCAATTATGCTACTGGTATGATTGTGTTTTTTATGTTTTACTTAGTGTTTGTGCCAAGTAAAGCCTTTGGGATCATGTTGGGTGATGGTTGATTTGATCCTGTTGAAAAACAGAAACTTTTGCGTCCAGTAGCTGAAATTTTAAAAATCACAGAAGCGACAAAAAATCTGAATTTTCTACACAAGACTATATACAAATTTCCTACGTTTCCTCATTTTTTAAATTTTTTGGAGTTGCAGAAGTATTGACAAAATCCAGATTACTACAAACTCATCTGTTTTTGACAGATTCTGTTTTCGTTGCATTGTGTGCTTATTTTGATGAATCTATGGATTGTATCGGGGGGTATAAGCCATGGTAAAGTTAGAATACAGTAGGTATAATGCAATAATAAAATAAGAATGGGTTTGCAACAGTACTTAGTGTGGTGATTTTCTTTATTATACTAACGGATCTCATGAAGGTTTTATCAAGTTTTGTGTGATTGAAGTTTTCAAGTTTTGGGTGAGATCACGATGGATGAAGGAATAAGGAGTGAAAAGAGCCTAAGCTTGGGGATGCCCATGGCACCCCCAAGATAATATTCAAGGAGAACCAAGCAACTAAGCTTGGGGATGCCCCGGAAGGCATCCCCTCTTTCTTCTAACGACCATCGGTAATTTTACTCGGAGCTATATTTTCATTCATTACATATCATGAGTTTTGCTTGGAGCATCTTGTATTATATGAGTCTTTGCTTGTTTTGCTTTTCAGTTTGTCACAATCATCCTTGCTGGCACACCTATTTGAGAAAGCCTTAATGATACTATGATTTGTTAGAATTGCTCTATGTGCTTCACTTAAATTTTTTGAGCTATGGAATTGCTCTAGTGCTTCACTTATATCTTTTTTTAGCACGGTGGTGCTTTAATTTTTGAAGAAATTCTCTCATGCTTCACTTATATTATTTTGAGAGCTGGGAAAATTTATTTATGTTCATGTTCTTCACTTCAATTTTATTGAGATCTTATTATAAGCAATGGTTATATATTAAACTAGTCCCAAAGTGATAGATATCCAAGAGGGATATAATAAAAAACTGTCATGAAGATCATTGGATATTATAAACTTGATTCTTTGTAATAGTTTTGAGATATGACGATAGTAATATGTGAGTCATGTTGGTGAGTAATTATGCTTTACTAAGAATATTGGTGTTAAGGTTTGTGATTCCCTATGCAAGCACTAAAGTCAATTGTTATGCAATGAAATTACATCCTACTTGTGGTGAATTATTCGGTGTTAGTTGTGCTTAATGCTCCTTTATGATTGTTTTTGTTTCTTGGTTAGTTGCTTCTCAATCTATTTTCTAGCCTTTCCTTGTACTAAGTAGGAATACTACTTGTGCATCCTGACGGTGGAAACGACACCTATGGGATCACGGGGAATCCCTTCTACGGTCGGCGGGCACGGGGCTGTGGAAAGAGCAGGTTTAAGAGATCAACACGGGAGATTTATCCAGGTTCGGGCCGCAAGTGATGCGTAATACCCTACTCCCGCTGGCTTGTGTTTATCTGGTGTTCTTGGACTAGCTACAAAGCATGCAGGGTCCAAAAAGTCTGAATCCTTTTCCAGTACGCCGCGGGCCTCCTTTTATAGTCAAAGGGGCTGCCACAGTGGCACACAGGAGGTGGAAAAGTTCTACAGTAGTCGAGTTTATCTCTGGTACCATAGGACAAAACGCATTAAATGCGCCACTTAGGTGTCCTCTTACTTTATTGGGGACGGCAACGAGGCCCGTCCCGTCCGTCGCCGCTTCGCCTTGCTCCGACACGCGTCCAAGCCAATGAGGCATGCAGCGCCATGTAGGCTGGCAGGCTGCTGAGCTGGTGTGGTGGCAGGGTCTTCACGAAGATCTGCATGCCACCACGTAGGTGCTTGACTAGTTGGCTTAGGAGCCACGTACTGCCACGTGGGTACCTGTCCAGTTGGTGGTTCGGCCGCTGAGCTGGGGCGGCGATGGGGCGGCAAGGCCTTGCCGCGGTCTTGCTGATATTCCCGGCAAGGGTCTTGCCGGGGCCTTGTGGGTGCCCTCGGCAAGAGTCTTGCCGGGGCCTCGCGTGTATCTTCGGCAGGAGCCTTGCCGGTGCCTCGTGGGCATCCTCGGCAAGGAGCCTCGCTGTTGTCTTGTTCTCTGGTTCCTACCTAGGCCTCACAGGCCCTTTGTCTTCAGAAAGATCTACATGCCACCATGGAGGCGCCTCCCGAGCCTTGGTTCCAATGTGGTTGATGGCGTCGGAACTCTTAGACTCAAGGGTGGCAGCCTCATTGGTGTTGGGTTAGTTGCCCCGGCAAGGCTCTTGCCGGGGCTGTGAAGGCCGCCCCGGCAAGAGCCTTGCCGAGGGAGTTTCACCTCGCCCCTCTGCTTTTTATGCTCCTAGTCTTGAGCATGGTCCTGGTAGTCTTGTGACTTTGCTTCCTCTTTT
Source organism: Triticum aestivum (assembly GCF_018294505.1). Classification (NCBI taxonomy): domain Eukaryota; kingdom Viridiplantae; phylum Streptophyta; class Magnoliopsida; order Poales; family Poaceae; genus Triticum; species Triticum aestivum. Next base: position 161,439,967 of record NC_057805.1, read on the forward strand.
GTCCCGTCAAGCGCGGTTGCGGGTGCGTGGCTGCGACTGCCCGTGCACAAGTAAAGGGGTGCAAAAAAGGACCCCTACTTTTGTACACCGACAGGAGCCCCCGGGCCTGGGCCACATATAAGCGCGGACTGTTATTGGGCCAGGCCCAGAACGGTGCGCGGGTGCGCGCGTGGCAGAGTTTTACCGCAGTAACTCCCTCGCCAGTTGTGCTTCCCCACGGCGTGCGTGGAATGACCGCAGCATGCTCGCGTCATCCTGCGGTGAATAGTAAAGAGGCGGCTTGCGTGTCCCTTTAAAACTGCAGGGCCGCCGCTCATTTACTTTGTCTGCTTTGGAACTGTCGTTCCATGTTTCCCACTACGCCTGCCCCTTGCGCCACGTACGCCGCATGCGCGGCGTGGGGTAGGTGACAGACGCACGGGATATGGGAAGGCACGTGGTGGCCGATACTTATGCGCCTTTGATTGGGCGGGGAGGGCGGTCGATGCCCCTGCTCACTGCCAACTTAATGAGCCGGATTTGAACGGACTCTTCAGAGGTGTAGAGCCGGTCTTTAGCCTTCCCCACTTGGCTATAAAAAGGGATTCGGGAGGAGGAGGGGAGGTATCTTCTCGCGCCTTCCCTTCGCCTCCATCTTCCATTCACTATCATGGCGAGAGGGCGTGGTCGCGGCCATTCTCCTGCGGAGGCGGCTAGGCCTTCCTCCCGGCAGAGAAACGCGGCGGTCAAGGAAGACCCAGCCATCCAAGGCGAAGGCCATGCTCGAGGTGGAGGTGCCGGACGAGGCCGCGGTCGGCGAGGTAGTCGAGGAAGAGGCGGTCGCGGAAGGGGAACACCTGTGTCATTGCCATCTCCGTCTCCATCTCTGCCACCGTCTCCTCCTGCTTCGTCGAGTGGCCACGTTGGGGACATGGAGCTGGAGTTCATCCTGCAGCTGCGTGAGCCACCGCATAGCCGCCTTTGCCTTCCTGAGGCATTCGCGAGGGTGCTGGAGATCGACCAGCGGCCGAGCATAAGGCTTCACATGAAGGGGTGTTGCAACGGCGATATGTGGGCGAACACAGGGTTCCCCGCCCCTCATGTGATGTTCCCTCGTCGGGGTTGGAAGACCTTCGCACGTGCCCACTGCTTGATGAAGGGGCATGTTCTCCTTTTCAAGCTAGTGGAGAGCGACTTGTTCTCCGTCAAGGTCTTCGGGCGCTCGGGACACAGGCTAGGGTGCTGCGCGGAGAGTTCGACCGACGACGAGAGCTCCTCCTCGAGCGGCAATGAGGAGGGAACCAGCGGGAAGGACGGCGGGGACGGTTCCGACTAGGCGTCGGACGGCACGTCCCTTGGCGGAGCCGGTAGCAGCAGCATCTGCACCTGGCCCTCTCTCCTGGCAGAGTGATTTGCCGAGGGTGGGGCAAGCTCCTTGAACTTCTCAGGGCCGTTGCTTCTGGTGGCTGGTGCCGGAAGGCCGGAGAAGACGAAGAAGGCGGGTGGCGGTCCGTCAACTCGGAGTACGATGGCACCTACGCCTTCATCGCGTATTGCCGGCCCGCTGCCTCATCTTTCGGCTACTCCCCCGGCACCGTCATCACCAGCCTCCTCTTGGTGTCTTCTGCTGCTCATACCTTGCCTAGGCACTCCTTTTGCCCCCTGCTTACCCTAATCCGTTTCCTGAGGAGAAGGACAAGAAAGGGATTATGGGCATCTTATCTTCTTTTTTTAAGCCTACGGGCACTTGTCAGATTTAAACCTTGTAACCCCCTTGCTCAAGCTCACACTCCATATGAACTGTACTTGTTAACAACATATTAATGAAGAAAAGGGGTGTTTATCGGGTTCTTTTGTGCACGAGCAAGGCTCACACTAAGGATCGAATCCTTGTTATCTTAAAATAAACACCGTTACCCAGCAACGGACCTTGTTGTCCTTCTGCTCTATCGCTCGACTACACTCACGCCCTTGGCGGAGGTAGGGGCAAAGTAGGATTAGGCTCTTCGCTTGTTCTCTTTCCATCGCACTACAACCAAGTTCCGGCCCAAAGAAAGGTTCTTGGACACGGGAAAGAGGGAACACGGTGGCATAAGAGTGAGCGAAGATTCATACGTTCAAGTTCCATACGGAAGTGGAGAGTGGGGGGTGAAAGACTTATCTGATTCTGCAGCCCCCGGCAAACTTGGCTTGCCGTGGTCGGATCTCTGGATCTGCAACCCCTAGCAACCTTGGCTTGCTGGGGTTGGGGCGTTGGTCTGTTTCCTTTCCTCCAAACAGCCCAGCAGAAACGCCCGCGCATCCTGTGAACCAAAAGAAGAGACGGAAGGAACAGAGAAACGCACACTCAACCTCTATGCTAGGGGTTAGTTGCCTCTAAGCACTATCGACCCTAACAAAGAGAGAGACTCAACCTAGCATGCATGCTAAAACTTAGGGCGTCAGCGCTTCATTTATTTATGCTCAGGGTCTGTGTCTGGCTCTGTACATAGGGTTGCATGCCTTTCTGGCAAGGCTAGTACAAAATGGGGGTTGCCGGGGCTCCCGACAACCACGCCTTAGGGGTAAAACTTGCGAAGATGTTCGATATTCTAGGAATTGTTCACCGGAATGCCATCTTCGGTCTCCAGGCGGACTGCGCCGGCCTGGTGACTCGCATTACTCGATAAGGGCCCTCCCACTTCGGCGTCAGCTTTTTGAATTATTGGCGGATTTAATCCGCCGAAGAACCAGGTCGCCTTCCTCAACGCTTCGGGCATGAACCTTGCGGCTATGATAGCGGCGCAAGGCCCGCTGGTAGCGAGCGGCTCGCACACCAGCCCGAAGACGATCTTCCTCAAGGAGCGTCGCATCCTCTTAGCGCAACTGCTCTTGCTCAATCTCATCATAAGCGAGCACTCGAGGTGACCCGTATATGAGTTCCGTGGGGAGAACTGCCTCTGCCCCGTAAACCAGGGCAAATGGTGTCTAGCCAGTAGCTCAATTTGGCGTCGTTCTGATCGACCAAAGAACTGTTGGCAACTCATCAACCCAGCGCCTTCCACACTTGTGCAGCTTGTCAAAAGTCCTAGTCTTGAGGCCTCGCAGCACTTCTGCGTTTGCCCTTTCGGCCTGGCCGTTACTTCTGGGATGAGAAACAGAAGCAAAATAGACCTTGTTGCCGAGGTCTTGAATGTACTGCATGAAGGTGTGGCTCGTGAACTGTGTGCCGTTGTCGGTGACGACTCTGTTGGGCACACCAAAATGGCAGACTAGCCCCTTGAAGAACTTGACGGCTGACTGTGCTGTCACCTTTCTTACTGGTTCCACTTCCGGCCACTTTGTGAACTTGTCGATCGCGATGCACAAGTACTCAAAGCCCCCGACAGTGCGGGGAAAGGGGCCCAGTATGTCGAGCCCCTAGACGAAAAAAGGCCAAGAAAGAGGGATTTTCTTAAGGGCTTGATATGGTTGATGAAGCTTCTTTGAATGGAACTGCCACGCTTCACACTTGGTTACTAGGGCAGTTGCATCCTGGAGGGCAGTGGGCCAAAAGAAGCCTTGCCAGAACGCTTTGCAAGCAAGGGCTCTCAACCCTATGTGGGAGCCACACATGCCTCCGTGTATTTCTGCCAACAGCCTCAGTCCGTCTTCCCGAGGAATGCACTTCAACTTCACACCCTTCGGTCTCCTTCTGTACAGGGCATCATCCACAAACTAGTACATGCTGGACCGACGGGCTACTTTCTCTGCTTCTTCTTGTTCCTCAGGAAGCTCCCCTGTTTGGAGGAAACGGATGGTGGACTGCGCCCATGCCGGAGCTTGGGGCTCGACGACAAGGACTAAAGGCACATCTTCGGCCATGGGGGAACCTGCCTCTATGGCCAAGGCATGAGGCCCTGCCGGGGGTTGTTGCTCTTCGGCAGGCTTCGGACACCCGGCAACGTCCTTGCCGGCTGCTCCTGGGAGCTTGGCGGGAAAGTACTTGCCAGGGCCCGCCTTCCTTCACTTGTTCTTTCCTGCTGATGGCTCGATGGACGGTTGAGTTAATTGAAGCACAAAGGTACCTGGTTCCACAGGCAACTTCAAGGCAGCGTGTTTCGACAGGTCGTCGGCAATGTTGTTCTCTGCTCGGGGGACATGCTCTGCTTGCAATCCGTCAAAACGCTCTTCCAAATTCCTCACTTCATCCACGTAGGCTTCCATCAACAGGCTCTGGTAATCCTTGTTGACTTGCTTGACGACGAGCTGTGAATCACCTCTGATGATGAGCTTCCTGATTCCGAAGTCTGCCGCGATCCTGAGACCGGCCAGCAGTCCCTCGTACCCCGTCATGTTGTTCGTCGATTTTTCTCGGGGAAAGTGCATTTGGATTACATACTTGAGGCGCTCTCTGGTGGGTCCGACGAGTAGCACGCCGGCACCAGCACCTTGGAGTGAAAAAGCTCCATCGAAGTACATAATCCACTCACTGCTCGTCTCCTTGCCGGGAAGGGTGGTCTCTTGAATCTCCTCGTCGGGCGTTGCGGTCCATTCTGCTATGAACTCTGCCAAGGCTCGGCTCTTGGTCGTTGAAGTACTTTCAAACTTGAGGCCAAAACTCGATAGCTCCAATGCCCACTCCACAATCCTCCCAGATGCATCTGGGTTGTGCAAGATTCGTTGCAACAGGAGGTGGGTGACAACGGTGATCTCATGTGCTTGGAAATAGTTGTGCAGCTTTCTCGAGTCCATGAGGAGGCCGAAAAGTAGCTTCTGCATACCAGAATATCTTGACCTAGCCCCCTGCAAGAGGGAACTGACAAAATAAACTGGGTGCTGCACCATCTTCTTCTTCTGTTCAACTTCACCCATCTGTGCAGATCCCGCCTTGCCAGGACCGGGCCTTGACGGGGGTTCCGCCTTGCCGGTGTCAAGCCCCACTGGGGAGGGCCCCGGCCCATCATCTGACTGCTCCACTATTGCCGCTGCTTCTCCCTCGAGTTCCCTCTGTGCCACTAGCGCAGCACTGACCACTTGATTTGTTGCCGCTAAGTATAGCAGCAACGACTCTTGTGGTTTAGGTGCGACTAGTATCGGCGTGGAGGAAAGGTACCTCTTCAAATCTTGCAGTGATGCCTCTGCCTATGGAGTCCACTTTACTGGACCCACCTTCTTCAAAATTTTGAAGAAGGGGAGGGCGCGCTCAGCAGATTTGGAGATGAACCTACTGAAGGGAGCAACGCAGCCGGCGAGCCTATGGACGTCCTTGACCCGTTTTGGCGCCTCAATCTGCTCAATTGCCTTGATCTTGTCGGGGTTCACCTCGATCCTACGCTGTGACACAAAGAACCCGAGAAGCTTGCTAGACAGAACACCGAAGACACACTTCTCAGGGTTTAGCTTGAGGTTGATCTTGCGTAAATTTGCAAATGTTTCTTCTAAGTCTTGCATGAGCGTGGCCCTGTCTTTGGTTTTGACCACTATGTCGTCCATATAAGCTTCTTTATTTCTATGCAGCTGGGTCTCAAAACCAATTTGGACCGCTCGGGCAAACGTCGAACCAGCGCTCTTCAACCCGAAAGGCATTCATACAAAACAGTACGTACCACATGGGGTGATGAACACGGTCTTTTCTTCGTCTTCCTTCATCATGAAGATCTGGTGGTATCCTGAATAGGCATCGAGGAATGACAGCAGGTCACACCCGGCAGTGGAGTCTACAATCTGGTCGATGCGTGGCAGAGGGAAAGGATCCTTTGGACAAGCTTTATTGATATCTGTGTAGTCAATACACAGCCTCCACTTCCCATTCGCCTTACGCACAACCACTGGATTGGCCAACCACGTGGGGTGGAGGACTCCTCTAACCAGGCCTGCCACCTCCAACTTCCTGATCTCTTCGATGATGAATTCTTGTCGCTCCAAAGCTTGCTTCCTGACCTTCTGCTTGGCGGGCCGCGCGTGAGGACAGACAGCAAGATAGTGCTCAATCACCTCCCTGGGAACGCCGGGGATGTCAGATGCTTGCCATGCAAATACATCGATATTCGCCCGCAGGAAGGCGACAAGCGCGCTTTCCTATTTGCTGTCGAGGGCGGAGCTTATAGTGAAAGCCCCGCCCGTGCCGTCCTCCTTGACGGACACCTTGGTTTCTGGTGGTGCAGCCTTGGACTTCCTACTCTTGCTGGTGGATCTCTCTGGCACGTCCTCAATGGGAGCACAGCACTCCGAAGAGGTGCGCTTGCCGGAGTGGGTGCGAGAGGTCTTGTCGCCCTTCTTCCTTCTTGGGGCTTCAGCGACAGGAGCAAGCGCCTTGGGGGCAGTTGCTGCAACTGCCTCTTGGTAGAGTTGGTCGGCGTAGATGAGCGCGTCTTTCTTGTCAGAGGGGACGGTGATGATGGCCAGTGGCCCCCAGCATCTTCAATGTGTTGTAGGCGTAGTGTGACGCCGCCATGAACTTGGCCAGCGTTGGGCGGCCAAGGATCCTGTTTTATGGCAAGGGGATCTCGGCAACATCAAAAATGATCTTCTTCGTCCTGTAGTTGAGCTCGCCCCCTAACGTAATGGGCAGCGGGATCTTACCTTTCGGCTGACTCCTTCCCGGGTTGACCCCTTGGAATGTGCCCGTCTCCTCGAGATCTCCGTCAGGAATCTGTAGCTTCTTGATCACAGCGGGCGAGATCAAATTTAGACCGGCCCCACCGTCAACCAGCACTTTGGTCACCTTGAGGTTGTGTATTGTTGCTGAAACCAACAACGGCAAACACCCGACTGCAGTCGTGCGATCAGGGTGATCCTCGGTGTCAAAAATGATGGGCGTGCGCTGATGAGGACATGTACCTAGGGTAGGGTCACAGGCCTGACCTAAATACCCTCCCCAAGGACATCACTCTAAAGCCAGAAGCATTTGAGGGGTACCATCACCCACTCGACCAGAAACATTTCCACTCAGAGGAATCAAGATCACTCGACCGTAACAAGAAACACTCGACGGACAGAAGACCTAAAGTCACTCTACACAGCAACGGTCGAGCATTAACTCCTAGACTTAATAGCCATTTATAACACTTTATTACGGACGTTACCAGTAACGCCCCCCTCTCGATGTACCTTAAATCCCTTGTAACGTGGGCTGGCCGGGGTCCTGGCGCACTCTATATAAGCCACCCCCTCCACATGCACAAGGGTTCGCACCCCCTATAACACACATGCATATAATCCAGTCGACCGCCTCCGGGCTCCGAGACGTAGGGCTGTTACTTCCTCCGAGAAGGGCCTGAACTCGTAAAACTCATGCGTACAGCTTCTACATAGCTAGGATCGTGCCTCTACATCCCTACCCCCATTCTACTGTCAGACTTAGAACCACGACAGTTGGCGCCCACCGTGGGGCAGGTGTCTTAGCGACTTGTTGGAGAAGTTGCAATTTTTCCGATCCCCATCAGCATGGTTTCAGGCGGAGGATTGGCCGAGGGCCGCGAGATCCGTCTCAGCGCGCTCGTGTTCGTCGCCAACGACTCTGCTTGGCTCCAAGAAGCTCCACTCGACGTCGAGGCACTCCCCGTCCACGGGGCAACGCACTTCTGTGCATGCGTCCGCGGCGTCCTCCTGCGGCAGCCGTCGACCCAGTATCGGTCGGCTCCGGTGGCGTCTTCACTCCCTGCTGCCCGCTGGCACAAGCGTTCCGGTCGGTCGAGGCTCCAGCGGTGGGTGAGGCACGCGGTGGCTCGCCAGTCGGCCACCCCCCAAGTCACGGCAATCGAGCCCGACGAAACTCTCTACGGCCTGTTCGACTGGCTCCGTTGAGACCGCATCCGAGTGCGACAGCAGTGACCCCGTGGCGGAAGCCCTGATGGTCAATGGACCGTGTAGTCCTCCTGGCTTCCCCCGCGACGACGGTGGTGATGGCGGAGGTGATCTGTCGCGTGTCCACGAGGAGTACCGCCCCAAGCCCCTCTATTCACAGTAGAGGGAAGAGCTTCGCCGCTGTAACATGGATGCACTTCACACTCCTATCGTTGGAGAAACCCCCGAGGCCTGGGACTTGGAGGAGGTGCGCCTGGCCAACTTGGCTGAGTGCACTCGACTGGAGAATCTCCAGCACGCACTCGACGAACGTGCTCGGCAGCGAGTTCCTGAATCCAGTCGACGACAACTTTTTCCGCCTCCAACCCGGGTATATCGAACTCCGATCCAGAATCTCGCAGCTGCTGCCCGAATAGCAGAGTCGATTCAGCCTTCCCAGTCGGAAGCTGGTAGGGGTATGATGCAGATCCGGGCTTTGCTCCGGGTGGCGGGGGAGCAGAACACAACAGTGTCACAGTCTTGGAATAGGATTCATAGTAGATATGTAATGGCAGACACAGTTCCGTCGGCTCACAGCCCAAGATCACCTCCAAGACGTGAGGGACATGGAGATCGACAGGATCAGTACAGAAACCGTGAGCAGTATGATCGTCGTCGAGTACCCACGCCCCCCCCCCCAAGGAGTGGGTCATACGCGCCTCGGCAACACGATGACAGGCGCCCTCACAGTGGTGGGCGAAGGATTCCAGTCGACCCCTGGGAGCCGGGCTTTGACGCGAGATCCATTCTCGTTCAAGGTTTGGTTGACAGGAACAGAGCACACAGAGATGGCCACGATAGAGATTACCCGACCGGCAACAGGGTGCATGTTTCAGGTCGCGAGTGTTTCAGCAGAGCCATCAGAGCAGCAGTGATTCCTCCCAACTTCAGGTTGGCGACTGGAGTCAGGAAGTTCACTGGTGAGTCCAAGCCTGACACTTGGCTTGAGGACTACCGAGTGGCTGTGCAGATTGGTGGTGGCAATGATGAAGTGGCCATGAAGCACCTTCCTCTGATGTTAGAGGGCTCGGCAAGAGCGTGGTTGAATCAGTTAGCACCTGGCAGTATTTATAGCTGGGTAGAGCTTGCCCGAGTGTTTGTCAGAACATTTGAAGGTACATGCAAACGGCCAACAGGGCTAACAGAGCTACAGTCTTGTGTGCAGAAGTCGAATGAAACTTTGAGAGATTATATCCAGAGATGGATCAGGTTGCACCACACGGTGGAGAATGAGTCTGATCACCAAGCAGTTTGTGCCTTCAAGGAAGGCGTCACGTATCGAGAATTGAATCTGAAGTTCGGTCGGATCGGAGATATGTCTCTGAGTCGAATGATGGAAATTGGCACCAAGTATGCTAATGGTGAAGAGGAGGATCGGCTCCGGAGTGGCAAGCACAAAACAGTCGCCCACGAAACCGGGGGAGGGAACTCCAGTCGAAAGCAGAAGCGTAAAGCCGAGCCAGCTGCTCCCGGAGAAGCCTTAGCCGTGACTCAAGGAAAGTTCAAGGGGAAGCACAAAGGGCCATGGAACCCCAAGAAAGTAAAAGATCAAGATGGAGTGTTGGATTTACCATGCCACATTCACACAAAAAAGGATGAGGAGGGTAATCTCATTTATCCGAAACATACCACTCGACAATGTCGGCTCCTAATCCAGCGGTTCCGAGAGAAACAGCCCAAAGAAAAGGAGAAAGAATCGGACAAAGTTGAGGATAAGGAAGAGGACGATGATGGTTACCCCCACGTCAATTCCACTCTCATGATTTTTGCTGATGTTGAGAGCAAGAGTCGACTGAAAGTCATCAACAGAGAAGTGAACATGGTCGCTCCGGCGACGCCCAGTTATTTGAAGTGGTCTCAGACTGCCATTACATTCGACCAGTCTGATCACCCGACACACATAGCCACCCCTGGGAGGCAAGCGTTGGTGGTCGACCCAGTCGTCGAAGGCACTCAGTTGACTAAGGTTCTGATGGATGGTGGCAGTGGCCTGAATATACTGTATGTAGAGACCTTGAAAGGAATGGGCATTCCGATGTCCAGACTCAGTAAAAGCAATATGAGTTTCCATAGGGTTATTCCTGGCAAGAAGGCTGAGTCACTCGGCCAGATCGCCCTCGATGTTGTTTTCGGTGATTCCAAGAATTACCGCAAAGAAAAGTTGACGTTTGAAGTCGTCGATTTCCAGAGTGCTTATCATGCTATTCTGGGCAGGCCGGCTTATGCAAGTTTCATGGCTCGACCATGTTACGTTTACCTCAAATTGAAGATGCCTGGTCCTAAAGGAGTGATCACTATCACTGGCAATCGGAAGAAGGCAGAAGAGTGCTTCCAGAAAGGCTCAAAGATCGCCGATGCGCAAATGGCGGTAGTGGAATTGCAGGAGTATCAAAAAAATGCAGATCCGAGTGATTTGTTGCGAGCTAAGAAGCCTGCCACAGATTCAGCATTTCAGTCGTCTGGTGAAACGAAGCCGATTCATATTCACCCGACCGATCCCAATGCTGCTCCGACTCACATTTCGACAACACTCGACTCCAAATAGGAAGAAGCGCTCATCCAGTTCCTCCGTGAGAACTGGGACATCTTTGCATGGAAACCTTCTGACATGTCAGGTGTTCCTAGGGGGCTGGCTGAGCACCGTTTGCGAGTCAACCCAAAAGTGAAACCAGTCAAAGAACATCTTCGACGGTCCTCCGTACAGAAGAGAAAAGCAATTGGTGAAGAAGTGGCTCAGCTCCTAGCAGCTGAGTTTATCCGAGAGATTTACCACTCCGAGTGGCTAGCCAATGTTGTCATGGTCCCCAAGAAGGACGACTCACTTCGCATGTGCATTGACTTCAAGCATATCAATCGGGCCTGCCCGAAAGATCACTTTCCTCTCCCCGCATCGATCAAATAGTCGACTCGACTGTAGGGTGTGAGCGCTTGTCCTTTTTGGACGCTTATTCCGGGTATCATCAGATCCGACTGTATGGACCTGATGAGATAAAAACAGCTTTCATCACTCCATTTGGGTGCTTCTGTTATGTCACCATGCCATTCGGCCTGAAGAATGCTGGAGCCACATTCATGAGGATGATTCAAAAGTGTTTACTCACTCAAATCAGTCGGAATGTGGAAGCATACATGGATGGCATTGTGGTCAAGTCACGTAAAGGTTCCGACCTGTTGGCTGACCTTGCTGAAACTTTTTCCAACCTCAGAAGGTATGATATCAAGCTTAATCCATCAAAGTGCACATTCAGAGTTCCGGGCGGAAAATTACTAGGCTTCCTCGTTTCCGAACGGGGGATCGATGCTAACCCAGAGAAAGTTGGTGCCATTCTCTGAATGAAACGCCCTGTGCGTGTGCACGATGTCCAGAAGCTTACAGGTTGTTTGGCCGCCTTAAGTGGATTCATTTCTCGCCTCGGTGAAAAGGCATCGCCTCTTTACCGACTGATGAAGAAGTCTGATAAGTTCGAGTGGACTCCTGAAGCTGATGCAGCATTTGCAGAGCTGAAAGCCCTGCTTTCCACCCAGCCGGTGCTTGCTGCCCCAATCAGCCAAAGAGCCTTTACTGCTTTACATTCCAGCCACTGGACAAGTCGTCAGTACAGTACTTACGGTCGAGCGGGAAGAAGAAGGAAAAGCCTGTAAAGTTCAGTGCCCAGTATACTATGTTTCTGAAGTTTTGACTCCATCAAAGCAAAGATATCCACATTATCAGAAGCTTGTTTATGGGATTTATATGACCACGAAGAAGGTTGCACATTATTTCTCTGACCACTCTATTACAGTCGTCAGTGGCGCTCCATTATCAGAGATTCTGAACAACAGAGATACAACTGGTCGAGTGGCAAAGTGGGCGATTGAACTCCTTCCCTTGGATATTAAGTTTGAGGCAAAGAAAGCTATCAAGTCCCAAGCAATAGCAGATTTCCTCGCCGAGTGGATCTAACAGCAACTGCCGACTCAAGTCCACTCGGAGCACTGGACCATGTTCTTTGATGGTTCCAAGATGCTGAATGGTTCCGGTGCTGGGGTAGTACTGGTATCCCCCCGAGGAGACAAGCTCAGATATGTTCTCCAGATTCACTTTGATTCCTCCAATAACGAAGCAGAATATGAAGCACTCTTATATGGGTTACGTATGGCCATCTCACTCGGCGTCCGTCGCCTCATGGTATACGGTGACTCAAATTTGGTAGTCAATCAAGTGATGAAGGAGTGGGACGTCAGAAGCCCAGCTATGGCTGGTTACTGCAATGCGGTGAGGAAGTTGGAAAAGAAGTTTGAGGGGTTAGAGCTCCATCATATACCCCGACTGAAAAATCAAGCAGCCGATGATTTGGCAAAGATAGGTTCCAAGAGGGAAGCCATTCCCAGCACCGTGTTTTTGGAACACATTCATACACCTTCAGTTCCAGAAGATCCTTTCACTGAAGAGCCCCCGCAGCCTAAGAGTGCCATAGATCCGACTAAAGTCAAAGTCCCAGCTGTGGTCGACCTGATCATGGAGGTTTTGGTCATCACTCCCGACTGGACAGTGCCATACATTGCGTATATCCTTAGGAAGGAACTCCCAGAGGATGAGGAAGAGGCTCGACAGATCGTCCGTCGATCCAAAGCCTTTACTGTGATCAGAGGACAACTGTTCAGGGAAAGCATAATCGGAGTCAGCCAGAAATGTATAACACCAGAAGAAGGTCGAGTGATCCTCAACGACATCCACTCGGGGACCTGTGGTCACCATGCGTCCTCTCAGACCATTGTGGCCAAAGCATACCGAGCCGGATTTTATTGGCCACGAGCAAATGAAATGGCAAAAGATATAGTCGACAAATGTGAAGGCTACCAGTTTTACTCCAATATGTCCCACAAGCCTGCGTCAACCCTGAAGACTATTCCACTTGTATGGCCCTTTGCTGTTTGGGGATTGGATATGGTTGGACCCCTGAGGACTGGTAGGAGCGGCTTCACTCATGTGCTTGTAGCAGTCAACAAGTTTACCAAATGGATTGAAGCCAAGCCTATCAAGAATCTTGAAGCCAGTACTGCCATCAGCTTCATTAGAGAATTGACATTCAGATATGGAGTTCCGCACAGCATCATCACTGACAACGGGTCGAACTTCGATTCTGATGAGTTCAGAGCCTTCTGTGCTTCCCAAGGCACACGAGTCGACTATGCTTCAGTCGCCCACCCCCAGTCGAATGGACAAGCAGAAAGAGCAAATGGCTTGATTCTCAAAGGACCGAAACCCCGACTGATGTGTGATCTCAAGCACGCAGCAGGCGTCTGGGTTGATGAACTTCCATCAGTTCTTTGGGGATTGAGGACAACTCAAAATCGGTCGACTGGCCGAACTCCTTTCTTCTTGGTTTATGGAGCTGAAGTTGTTCTACCGAGTGACTTGCTTCACAATGCACCCCGAGTCGAGCTCTTCTCTGAAGATGAAGCAAAACAGGCCCGGCAGGACGCAGTCGATCTCCTAGAGGAGGAAAGAGAGATGGCCTTAATCCGATCGACCATTTATCAGCAAGACTTGCGTCGATTCCATGCCAGAAACATGAGGGGCCGAGCCTTTCAAGAGGGAGACTTGGTTCTTCGAGTGGATCAGTAGAAACCACACAAGCTCGCCCCTGCTTGGGAAGGTCCCTTCATTGTCACCAGAGTTCTCCACAATGGAGCATACCATCTTTACAATGTCGAGCATCAGAAAGACGAGCCACGGGCTTGGAACGCGGAGCTACTCCGCCCCTTTTATACCTAAGTACTCATTCAGATGAGAAGTAATAAGAAATACCTTTGTAGTTTGTTTATCGAAGACAAGAGCTTTACAGTCTTCCTAAATGGTTGTTGTTGCTTTTGTTTGCGTCTGAAATCCCCCAGTGGGTGACTTTGCCGCGAATCCATTTCGCCTAAAGTTTGAAAAATCCTACCGAGTGATGAGCAGACCACTTGCTCGGGGGCTTAGCCGCGAATCTGTTTCGCCTAAGTTTGAAAAATCCTACCAAGTGATGAGCAAGCCTCTCACTCGGGGGCTTAGCCGCGAATCCGTTTCGCCTAAGTTTGTAAAATCCTACAGAGTGGTAAGCAAGCCTCTCACTCGGGGGCTTAGCCGCGAATCCGTTTCGCCTAAGTTTGAAAAATCCTACCGAGTGGTGAGCAACCCTCCCACTCGGGGGCTTAGCTGCAGTCCAGTACTCGCCTAAGTTTGTAAAATCCTACCGAGTGGTGAGCAACCCTCCCACTCGGGGGCTTAGCTGCAGTACAGT
>NC_057805.1:161455123-161492910 GCF_018294505.1 Triticum aestivum
CAACCCTCCCACTCGTGGGCTTAGCTGCAGTCCAGTACTCGCCTAAGTTTGTAAAATCCTACCGAGTGGTGAGCAACCCTCCCACTCAGGGGCTTAGCTGCAATCCAGTACTCGCCTAAGTTTGAAAAATCCTACCGAGTGGTGAGCAACCCTCCCACTCGGGAGCTTAGCTGCAGTCCAGTGCTCGCCTAAGTTCGAAAAATCCTATCGAGTGGTGAGCAACCCTCCCACTCGGGGGCTTAGCTGCAGTCTAGTACTCACCTAAGTTCGAAGTCCATCCCCATCCACAAGGACGACGAGGTGCAGGTCGACTGCAACTTTCTCCTTCGGAGCTGCGCCACAAGTACAACGTGTGCTCCACCCTTATCCGCAAGGACGACGAGGTGCGGGTCGACTAGAGCATCAACCTCAGAGCTGCATCTCAAGCACAAAGATTATTCCGTGTGAAGAACAAATTCCACTCGAAGACAAATACAAGCATATTCAGAGATAAATCAAGTTCAGATAAATCCTAAAGTTCAAGACCACGGATCAAAGTACTCGGGCATTCAGCCCAAAGGAGTTTAACGGTTAGAAAATCACTCGGCCTTCCGAGGCAAATTTAAGGCCGAGCATAAAAGTTTGTTCACTCCGCAGGAGGAGGGCTGGCAGGCTTGACGAATTCGTCCAGGTCGATCCCGTCAGCAATCCGAGTGGCGGCAGCAATGAAAGTCTCCATGAAGGACTGGAAGTCGTGCCTCTTGGTGTTAGCAACTTTAATCGCCGCCAGCTTCTCTTCCCGAGCTTCTCGACAGTGGACGCGAACCAGAGATAGAGCCACATCAGCACCGCACCGGGCAGAAGACTTCTTCCATTCTTGAATTCGACTGGGAGCTTCATTGAGCTAAGCCATCATAGACTCGAGGTCATTCTGAAGTGTTGCCATGGGCCAGAGAGCTGTGTCAATCCGCGACATCGCGACTTTCAGTCGGGCGAGATAATCGACAACACCAGTGATGCGGGATTCCAGTCGGAGCATGTTCATGGCAGCTTCATCCTTCATTGGAGAGTTGATGGGGTCCAAGCTTGGTTCAATTCGCCCGGTCTCTTCCTCGAAGTCCCGGCAAAACTCTGCATACACAATTCAAGGGTAAGCCAATGATCATATGTTGAGTCGATAAGAACTAACTAGTCGGATCAAAGGAAACACCTTCAAGCATGACGAACAACTTCTTAGCAAGGCTTCCCAGATAATTCTCCAGATCGTTCCTCCTGCGGGCAATACCTTCCATCTTCTCGTTCAGATTTTCCTTGTCCTTCTTCAGGCAAGTCACTTCCTTATTGGCTTCGTCAAGGGCAGTTTTCAGCCTGGAGTTTTCTTCCTCCAACTTGCCGACTGAAGCCAACTTCTGTTCAACGAGCGCAGTTTTCTCATCAGCTTTTTTCTACGCGGCCGCTAGATCTTGATCCTTTTTCGCCAGAGCTTGGTTCAGTTTCTATGAAAGAAATAATGTTGGATTCAGAAAAAGCAGAATGAAATCCGGTTCAGGGAAAACTCAGTCGACAGGTTTCCTTACCAGCGGCGTCATCCTTGGCCTTCTACAGTTCTGTCTTGGCCAGCTCCAGATCGAGGTTGAGCTGAATCTGCTGCTTCTCCAGGTCAGCAAAACGAGCTCCAAGATCACAAGATTTCTGCAACCAAAGAACAGGTCAGTCGACTGGTGAAAAGATTGGTTATTCCGGAGAGGTAAAAGGATAAAGCCAACAAATTCTAAGACTACTTCCGAATCAAACATCCAACAGTAGTCTCGGGGACTAAACCCAGTGGGTGCACTTAGTGTGCCCCCACTAGTTCAGTTTACACTCGACAAGGCCTGTCCAGCACGAGTGCAAAAAAACCACTGATTCAAAGTTCCACTCGACATGGCCCGACCAGACCGAGTGAAGAAATTCAAATTCTGATGCTTAGACCATAGCCGACTGCCCGCAGTCAATTATGGTCTCGGGGACTACACCCAGTGGGTGCACTCAGCGTGCCCCCACTGGTCAAAAGATCTACACCCAGTGGGTGCACTCAGCGTGCCCCCACTGGTTCAAAGTTCCACTCGACATGGCCCGACCAGACCGAGTGAAGAAATTCAAATTCTGATGCTCAGACCATAGTCGACTGCCCGCAGTCAATTATGGTCTCGGGGACTACACCCAGTGGGTGCACTCAGCGTGCCCCCACTGGTCAAAAGATTCAATTGACAACAACATTATCAGCTCAAAGTGCGAATCTGTTCAGTTACAAATCAAAACACCCAGTGGGTGTACAGATGCAAGGCGCAGACACATGCAAAGATTCTTGGAAAGAAAGTTTTCAGGTACCATATCCTAACAGAACAAGCCAGAAGAGTCAGTCGACGATCTACTAACCTGGACGTTGCTCTAGAGAGCGGAGCTGGCATCATAAGTAGCTTGGCTGGCTTCCCACACCATCTTCATCTTCTCCATCATAATGCCCGCTTGGCATATAGCCTCTTTTGCAGCACCCACTTGGTCCTCTGGGACGTGATGTGTAGCAAAAAGTGAAGGTAGATCGGTGGGAGTCTGTGCAGCTGATGAGGAAGGCCGAGCACTCGACAGCGGTATGGCGAAGGAGACGGAAGTCCGATTGACATCGTCAGCGTCCTGAATTACCGGTTCCGCCACCGGTGTCGATTGAAGCATCTTGCCAGCGGATGTTTTCCTGTTTCTTCTCCCCAAGGGCCTCTGTGTCTCGTCCTCTTCGTCGTCGGGGAGGTCAATGACGTTGAGGGCTGTAAAAAGATCAGTCGCCAAAGTTTCATCACCCCAATGGATATAGCACAGTTCAATCGACAAATCAAAGACAAAATCACGAGGATTGTACCCGGATTGGAGGTCACCGCATCTTCCATTTCCTCATCCTTGTTCTTATAAGCAAAGGTCCCAGAGGTAGCGGCACTGCTAGTTTCAAGATTCATTCGGTCAAACCAAGGGGAAAATAAACAGCACAGAACGTCGAGTAAAAGCGAAAGAAGAACACTCACGCAGAAGCAACAGGAACGTCAATTTTGATTCTCGGCAGCGCCTTCTGAGTCTTCTGCACTACAACCTTGGACTGCTTTGGAGCTTTTTCAGTTGGTGCCGGAGAGGACGTCCGAGGACGCTTTGACGACTGCCCGGTCTGAACGGTCGCCTTGTCACGGCCGCTCGCCGGGTCGTGAGTAAGTTTGGATCGCCTTTCCCTACGGGGAGGAGAGTCGACCTCTTCTTCGTCACTCGGGTCGTCGCTCTCCTCGTCCCCCTCTCCGTCGGAATTCCACTCGCCGCTTTCACCTCCGCTTGCCACCCCCTCTGGGTCCTGCTCCTGCTCTCCGTTGGGCATTGAGTACATTTCAATAAGGGCCTAGAAGAAAACAAGCAAGACAAAGTCAGTCGGTGAAGCATAAACAGTTGCATGTTAAATCAAGATGACACTCGGTAATTCAGAATCGAACCTTGTCTGGTTCGTAGGATTGGTCAAGTGGAGGGATTCTCCTAGCTCCTCTGGGGTTATCCTTGTTGCCAGTGATACTCCTCAACCACTTCTCCACTATATCCTCGTCGACTTCTTCTGGGTGCACCCGAGTGGAATCTTCAATGCCCGAATACATCCACATCGGATGGTCGCGGGATTGAAGTGGCTGAATGTGTCGTCTGAGGAAGACTTCCAGCAGATTCATTCCAGTTACACCCTCACGGATGAGATAGACCACTCGCTCAACCAGCACTTTCACCTCCGCTTTCTCCCCTGGAGTCACTTTCAAGGCGGAGGGCTTCTCTACGCGAGCCATAGAAAAAGGAGGAAGTCCAGTCGACTGACCTGGAGTCGGCTGGTCTTTGCAGTAAAACCAGGTCGACTACCATCCTCGTACTAACTCAGGAAGAGTTATGGCTGGGAAAGAGCTCTTACCCCTCATCTGAAGTCCAAGACCCCCACACATCTGGATCACCTGAGTCCTCTCGTCACTCGGGTTAGCCTTTTTGACCGACTGGGAGCGACACGTGAAAATGTGCTTGAAGAGACCCCAGTGTGGTCGACAACCCAAGAAGTTTTCGCACAGAGACACGAAAGCAGCAAGATATATGATGGTGTTGGGGGAAAAGTGATGAAGTTGTGCTCCAAAGAAATTCAAGAAAGCCCGGAAAAAAGGATGCGGAGGCAGAGAAAATCCACGGTCGATGTGAGTGGCAAGGAGGACGCACTCACCCTCCCGCGGTCGAGGTTCGGTCTCATCCTCCGGGAGCCGCGCCGATCCATGAGGAATCAGCCCCTCCTCCGCCAGATCGTCGAGGTCATCCTGACTGATCGTCGACCGGATCCAGCCGCACGGCAAACCGGACCGCGACGAGGATCCGCCCCGGCTGGACTTTTTCCCCTTCGCCTTCGCCGTCGCCTTCTTCGCGCGCTCCAGAGCCACCGTCTTTTCTTTCCCCATCGTCGTGAACGGAGCTCGAGTGGAGCGGCGGCGCTGGAGGAGGAGCAGGCGCAGTGGGGAAAACAGAGAAGAGAGAAGAAGAATGAGGACGCACTGTTCAAAAACCCTGGTCCGGCGCCTTATATGGGGTTGCTTCGGAGTGACTGACCTGTAGGCCCGGGCAATCTTATCAAATCCCACAACAGTCGCACGCGTGATACGTGGCAAAAAAGGCGGTGCGGGAATCAAGGCGGCCTTGCCTTATCCAGCCCGATTACTGCGGCCTCCTCCGCCCTGCGCGCTTCCCGAAATTCGAATCCCGCGAGATCCGCGGGCAGCGGAACAACTTGTCAGACGGAAGATCTCCAACACATTAGCACTCGGACCTCTTCCAGCAAAAGTTCACTCAACAAAACCAGGAATGGATCAAGGCGACTGAAAAAGAAGTTGGTGTGACCACCTCGGTTCGTTCATCCAAAACAAGACACACCCGAAGCGCAAAAAATGAGTCGGAAGTATTTTCAACTCCTTCTCCACTCAAACCCTGATCCATTCGGGGGCTAATGATGAGGACATGTACCTAGGGTAGGGTCACAGGCCTAACCTAAATACCCTCCCCAAGGACATCACTCTAAAGCCAGAAGCATTTGAGGGGTACCATCACCCACTCGACCAGAAACATTTCCACTCGGAGGAATCAAGATCACTCGACCGTAACAAGAAAACTCGACGGACAGAAGACTTAAAGTCACTCTACATAGCAACGGTCGAGCATTAACTCCTAGACTTAATAGCCATTTATAACACTTTATTACGGACGTTACCAGTAACGCCCCCCTCTTGATGTACCTTAAATCCCTTGTAACGTGGGCTGGCCGGGGTCCTGGCGCACTCTATATAAGCCACCCCCTCCACATGCACAAGGGTTCGCACCCCCTGTAACACACACGCATATAATCCAGTCGGCCGCCTCTGGGCTCCGAGACGTAGGGCTGTTACTTCCTCCGAGAAGGGCCTGAACTCGTAAAACTCGTGCGTACAGCTTCTCCATAGCTAGGATCTTGCCTCTACATCCCTACCCCCCATTCTACTGTCAGACTTAGAACCATGACATGCGGGACCACTTCAGTGGCTTCTTGGCATCGAATGATGGCTCTACCGCAGTGACCTCACGCGTCCACTGCTTCAGTTGGCGGTGAGAGGTGTGCAGCGAGGCGCCACCGTCGACGCACATGGCCTCTGTAGCTTTCTGGAATTCATTCTCGCCGGACTCGTCGTCCTCGTCATGATCATCATCTTCTTCCTTCTTTTCGCGGCCCCAAGCGGGCCTCTCTTGTTGATTATCTTTGCCGCGGCGACTCCCTTGGCCGCCACGCTTCTTGCCGGACCCCTCAACACCATCCTGACCCTTCTCCTTGTCCCGTCTTTCGGATTTAGCTTTCTACTTTTCAGCAAGCAGCTCAACCAGTCGGCAGTTCTAGAGGTCATGGCCCTTGGTGCGGTGGATCTTGCAGTACTGCTTATCGGAGCCTCCTGGCTTGTCGGCGGCCGCCAAGGCCCAGCAGGCGGTGCACCCGGCAACCTCCTTGTCGGGGTCGTCAGCCTTGGCCTTCTTGGCGGCGCCGGGGTCGCCGGATCCCTCAACGGCAAGCACAGTCTTGCCCTTACGTTTCCTGTTATGGCGTCGGCCCTTCTTCGTCGGGGCGGCGGCGTCTTCGTCCGTGGAGTCGGTTTCCGTGTCGGCGTCTTCGCCAGGGTACTTCCTTCCTTCCTCAGCCCGAGCACACATATCCGCCAGAACATAAAGCTCGGCTACATCCTTGACCTTGTTCATCGGCAGCTCTTTGCGCATCTTGCGGTTGCGTACGTTTTGATGGAACGCACTGATGACAGCGGCGGGATGAACGTCTGAGATGGTGTACTGCACCCGGCTGAATTTTTGTACGTACTTACGCAGGGGCTCACCATCCTTCTGGGGGATGACATGCAAGTCACTTGCCTGACCAAGAGCTTGGTGGCCTCCAGTAAAGGCGCCAACAAACTCGTGGCATAGGTCCGACCAAGAAGAGATGGAATCCACCGGCAGGTGCATCAACCACGAGATGACGTTGGGCTTAAGTGCCAAGGAAAGTAGTTGGCGAGCACCTTATCGTCGCGAGCCTTGGCGGCTTGCATCGCGATGGTGTAGATGCTGAGGAACTCTGACGGGTGAGTCTTGCCGTTGTACTTTTCCCCAACATCAGGCTTGAACGTGCGGTGGGAGGGCCACTGGAATTGCCACAGCTCTCGGGTAAATGCCGGACAACCCACCTCGTAAGGCAGGCCGCCAGGGCCCCCCAGCGCTGGGTGGTCCATAGCAGGCCCTGCACGCCGATCTGACTGATGGCGTGCCTGCTGCCGTCACTCGATGGTAGTTCGAGCGTGTTCCTGAGCTTGCTCTCGAAGAACTCGACGTTGGTCACAACGGGTTCGTGGGTCGGACGACGTTGTGGAAACGTTGTCACAGGCGTTGGCCAGACGGGTCGGTGGCTGCTGTCTCGGACGCGGGGGAGGAGAGTGCACCATGGTTGCAGCGTGTCCGGTCCCCCCACCGCCGGCATGCACCGGCTCGACAGAACGCCAGCGTGAGGATCCCGTTGGGAGCGGCTCGTCTTTGTTGGCGAAGCTGACAAGGCTTCGAATGGGGCCCTCCACTCGTCGAGCTTCTCCGCGGCAGGGGGGAAGTCGAGGAGCAGTTGCACGCGCGCCAGCGCTTCTGCTGGCGTGGGCGGCGGCGAGAGCTGCATAGACAGTGACGCACTCCGACTTCTAACCAGGTTAGAAGGGGCTCTGTCACGGTCTCGCGGTCGCACGCTGCTTCCGCCGGCGTCCGAGCACGCACGCCGGCCTGGTGCGTCCTGCGAGTGGCGCACATGGCTCTTTCCGCAGCGGTGCCCGAGGACTCCGGCATCGTAGTGTCGCTCATCGCGCGCGGCCTGGGAAGGCCGCGGTGCAGGTGCCAGCTGGGGCACTGTAGAGGTTGCCGCGCCACCCGTGGGTAGCACGGCCCCGCCCCCGGACCTAGCGGCGTGTGGCTCGTCGTCTCGGATTCGAACGACGCCGCTCGCCTGGCCCCGATCGCTAGAATGTCGTGGATGCTCGCGGGCCACGTCTCCGGCCCCATCCGTGGCCACTCGGTCGCCCGCCTGCGCTGGCGCGGACGGGCCAGCTCCGGGCGACCCGATCATTGTGATCCCCTTTCTCTTGGGGGCATGGTGATGATGAAGTTGATGCGCTGACCTTCGAACCGGATTTTCACAGCTTGCATCCCCAAACTGGCGCGCCAAAGATGTCAGTGGAAACGACACCTATGGGATCACGGGGAATCCCTTCTACGGTCGATGGGCACGGGGCTGTGGAAAGAGCGGGTTTAAGAGATCAACACGGGAGATTTATCTAGGTTCGGGCCGCAAGTGATGCGTAATACCCTACTCCCGCTGGCTTGTGTTTATCTGGTGTTCTTGGACTAGCTACAAAGCATGCAGTGTCCAAAAAGTCTGAATCCTTTTCTAGTACGCCGCGGGCCTCCTTTAATAGTCAAAGGGGATGCCACACTGGCACACGGGAGGTGGAAAAGTTGTACAGTAGTGGAGTTTATCTCTGGCACCGTAGGACAAAACACATTAAATGTGGTCTTAGGTGTCCTCTTATTTTATCGGGGACGGCAACGAGGCCCGTCCCATCCGTCGCCGCTTCGCCTTGCTCCGACACGCGTCCAGGCCAACGAGGCATGCAGCGCCATGTAGGCTGGCTGGCTGCTGAGCTGGTGTGGTGGCAGGGTCTTCACGAAGATCTACATGCCACCACGTAGGTGCTTGAATAGTTGGCTTAGGAGCCTCGTACTGCCACGTGGGTACCTGTCCAGTTGGTGGGTCGGCTGCTGAGCTGGGGCGGCAAGGCCTTGCCGCGGTCTTGCTGATATTCCTGGCAAGGATCTTGCCGGGGCCTTGTGGGTGCCCTCGGCAAGAGTCTTGCCGGGGCCTCGCGGTTATCTTCTGCAGGAGCCTTGCCGGGGCCTCATGGGCATCCTCGGCAAGGAGCCTCGCTGTTGTCTTGTTCTCTGGTTCCTACCTAGGCCTCGCAGGCCCTTTGTCTTCACAAAGATCTGCATGCCACCATGGAGGCGCCTCCTAAGCCTTGGTTCCAATGTGGTTGATGGCGTCGGAACTCTTAGACTCAAGGGTGGCAGCCTCGTTGGTGTTGGGTAAGTTGCCCCGGCAAGGCTCTTGCCGGGGCTGTGAAGGCCGCCCCGGCAAGAGCCTTGCCGGGGGAGTTTCACCTCGCCCCTCTGCTTTTCATGGTCCTAGTCTTGAGCACGGTTCTGGTAGTCATGTGACGTTGCTTCCTCTTCTGTCCCGTCAAGTGCGGTTGCGGGTGCGTGGATGCGACTGCCTGCATACATGTAAAGGGGTGCAAAAAGGACCCCTACTTTTGTACACCGACACATCCAAAATCCTTAAACCAAGTTTTTCCATATGAGTCCACCATACCTACCTGTATGTGGTATTTCCATCCCGTTCCAAGTAAATTTGTATGTTCCAACTATAATTTTCAAAATGAATTTCCTTTTTGTGTGCCCGTACCGCTCATGAAGCGGCAGGGAGCGGCCAATGTCTTTCCATGCTAGATGTGTTATTCTCAAGATGAGTATTTATTCACTTGTCATTGCACGAGAGTGTGGCGGTAATAGGGATGCCCACTCCCGAAATGAAAAAGAAATTTACTTTACGTTGTCAAATAATAAATTCCTTGGGAAGTGTTGGTATGGAAGGCATCCATGGATACGACTAGCCATGTGCTACCTTTGAGCACTGCGTTGGGCTTCCCTTGAAGAGGAAAGGGTGATGCAGTAAAGTAGCGTAAGTATTTCCCTCAGTTTTTGAGAACCATGGTATCAATCCAGTAGGATACCACGCTCGAGTCCCACGCACCTACACAATCAAATAAGAACCTCGCAACCAACACGATAAAGGGGTTGTCAATCCCTTCACGGTCACTTACGAGAGTGAGATCTGATAGATATGATAAGATAATATTTTTGGTATTTTTATGGTAAAGAGTAAAAGTAAAGAAAGCAAAATAAACGGTGCCAGAAATAACTTGTTGACGGGAGATTAATATGATGGAAAATAGACCCGGGGGCCATAGGTTTCACTAGTGGCTTCTCTCAAGAGCATAAGTATTACGGTGGGTAAACGAATTACTGTCGAGCAATTGATAGAATTGAGCATAGTTATGAGAATATCTAGGTATGATCATGTATATAGGCATCACGTCCGCGACAAGTAGACCGAAATGATTCTGCATCTACTACTATTACTCCACACATCGACCGCTATCCAGCATGCATCTAGAGTATTAAGTTCATAAGGACAGAGTAATGCTTTAAGCAAGATCACATGATTAGAGGGATAAACTCATGCAATATGATATAAACCCCATCTTTTTATCCTCGATGGCAACAATACAATACGTGCCTTGCTGCCCATGCTGTCACTAGAAAAGGACACCGCAAGATTGAACCCAAAGCTAAGCGCTTCTCCCATTGCAAGAAAGATCAATCTAGTAAGCCAAACCAAACTGATAATTCGAAGAGACTTGCAAAGATAACGAATCATACATAAAAGAATTCAAAGGAGATTCAAATATTGTTCATAGATAAACTTGATCATAAACTCGCAATTCATCGGATCTCGACAAACACACCGCAAAAGAAGAGTTACATCAAATAGATCTCCAAGAAGATCGAGGAGAACTTTGTATTGAGATCCAAAGAGAGAGAAGAATCCATCTAGCTAATAACTATGGACCCGAAGGTCTAAGGTAAACTACTCACACATCATCGGAGAGGCTATGGTGTTGATGTAGAAGCCCTCCGTGATCAATGCCCCCTCCGGCGGAGCGCCGGAAAAGGCCCCAAGATGGGATCTCACGGGTACAGAAGGTTGCGGCGGTGGAAATAGGGTTTTGGCTCCGTATATGATGTTTCCAGGGTACATGGGTATATATAGGAGGAAGAAGTACGTCGGTGGAACAACGAGGGGCCCACGAGGGTGGAGGGCGCGCCTGGGGGAGGTGGGCGCGCCCCCTGCCTCGTGCCCTCCTCGTTGATTTCTTTACGTAGACTCCAAGTCCTCTGGATCACGTTTGTTCTGAAAATCACGTTCCCGAAGGTTTCATTCCGTTTGGACTCCGTTTGATATCCTTTTCCTTCGAAACACTGAAATGGGCAAAAAATAGCAATTTGGGTTGGGCCTCCAGTTAATAGGTTAGTCCCAAAATTAATATAAATGTGTATAATAAAGCCCAATAAACATCCAAAACAGAATATAATATAGAATGGAACAATCAAAAATTATAGATACATTGGAGACGTATCAAGCATCCCCAAGCTTAATTCCTGCTCGTCCTCGAGTAGGTAAATGATAAAAACAGAATTTTTGATGTGGAATGCTACTTAGCATAATTTCAAATGTAACCCTCTTAATTGTGGTATGAATATTCAGATCCAAAAGATTCAAGATAAAAGTTTAATATTGACATGAAAGTAATAATACTTCAAGCATACTAACTAAGCAATTATGTCTTCTCAAAATAACATGGCCAAAGAAAGTTCATCCCCACAAAATCATATAGTTTGGTTATGCTCCATTTTCGTCACACAAGAATGCTCTCATCGTGCACAACCCCGATGACAAGCCAAGCAATTGTTTCATACTTTAGTAATCTCAAACTTTTTCAACTTTCACGCAATACATGAGGGTGAGCCATGGATATAGCACTATGGGTGGAATAGAATATAATGATGGGGGTTATGTGGAGAAGACAAAAAAGGAGAAAGTCTCACATCAACGCGGCTAATCAACGGGCTATGGAGATGCCCATCAATTGATGTTAATGTGAGGAGTAGGGATTGCCATGCAACGGATGCACTAGAGCTATAAATGTATGAAAGCTCAACAAAAGAAACTAAGTGGGTGTGCATCCAACTTGCTTGCTCACGAAGACCTAGGGCATTTGAGGAATCCCATTGTTGGAATATACAAGCCAAGTTCTATAACGAAAAATTCCCACTAGTATATGAAAGTGACAAAACAAGAGACTATCTATCATAAGGATCATGGTGCTACTTTGAAGCACAAGTATGGAAAAAGATAGTAGCATTGCCCCTTTTTATTTTCTTTTCTTTTTTTGGCCTTTCTCATTTTTTCTGGGACAATGCTCTATGAATGATGATCATCACACTTCTATTTATTTACAACTCAATGATTACAACTCGATACTAGAACAAAGTATGACTCTATATGAATGCCTCTGGCGGTGTACCGGGAAGGGCAATGAATCAAGAGTGACATGTATGAAATAATATGCATGGTGGCTTTGCCACAAATACGATGTCAACTACATGATCATGCAAGGCAATATGACAATGATGAACGTGTCATGATAAACGGAACGGTGGAAAGTTGCATGGCAATATATCTCGGAATGGCTATGGAAATGCCATAATAGGTAGGTATGGTGGCTGTTTTGAGGAAGATATAAGGAGGCTTATGTGTGATAGAGCGTATCGTATCACGGGGTTTGGATGCACCCGCGAAGTTTGCACAAACTCTCAAGGTGAGAAAGGGCAATGCACGGTACCGAAGAGGCTAGCAATGATGGAAGGGTTAGAGTGCGTATAATCCATGGACTCAACATTAGTCATAAAGAACTCACATACTTATTGCAAAAATCTACAAGTCATCAAAAACCAAGCACTACGCGCATGCTCCTAGGGGGATAGATTGGTAGGAAAAGACCATCGCTCCTCCCCGACCGCCACTCATAAGGAGGACAATCAAAGAACACCTCATGTTTCAAATTTGTTACACAACGTTTACCATACGTGCATGCTACGGGATTTGCAAACTTCAACACAAGTATTTCTCAAATTCACAACTACTCAACTAGCACAAGTTTAATATCACTACCTCCATATCTCAAAACAATCATCAAGCATCAAACTTCTCTTAGTATTCAACACACTCATAAGAAAGTTTTTACTAATCTTGAATACCTAGCATATTAGGACTAATTTCACAATTAAAGAAAATTACCATGCTGTTTTGTAGGACTCTCAAAATAATATAAGTGAAGCATGAGAGAACAATAATTTCTATAAAACAAATCCACCACCGTGCTATAAAAGATATAAGTGAAGCACTAGAGCAAAAACTATATAACTCAAAAGATATAAGTAAAGCACATAGAGTATTCTAATAAATTTCAAATCACGTGTGTCTCTCTCAAAAGTTGTGTCCAGAAAGGATGATTGTGGTAAACTAAAAAGCAAAGACTCAAATCATACAAGACGCTCCAAGCAAAACACATATCATGTGGTGAATAAAAATATAGCTCCAAGTAAAGTTACCGATGGACGAAGACGGAAGAGGGGATGCCTTCCGGGGCATCCCCGAGCTTTGGATTTTTGGTGTCCTTAGATTACCTTGGGGTGCCATGGGCATCCCCAAGCTTAGGCTCTTACCACTCCTTGTTCCATAATCCATCTAATCTTTACCCAAAACTTGAAATCTTCACAACACAAAACTCAACCGAAAATCTCGTGAGCTCCGTTAGCAAAAGAAAAGAAAACACCGCTTCAAGGTACTGTATTGAACTCATTCTTTATTTATATTGGTGTTAAACTTACTGTATTCCAACTTCTATATGGGTTATAAACTATTTTACTAGCCATAGATTCATCAAAATAAGCAAACAACACATGAAAAACAGAATCTGTCAAAAGCAGAACAGTCTGTAGTAATCTGTAACTAACGCAAACTTCTGGAACTCAGAAAAATCTACCAAAATAGGGAGGCCTAGATAATTTGTTTATTGATCTACTGCAATTGGAATCAGTATTTTATCACGTTCTGGTGATTTTTAACAATTGTTTTTGTGAACAGAAAGTTTCTGGAATTTTCAGCAAGATCAAATAACTATCATCCAAGAAGTTCCTATAGGTTTCACTTGGCACAAACACTAATTAAAACATAAAAACAAATCTAACCAGAGGCTAGATCAAAGATTTATTCCTAAACAGAAGCAAAAAGCAAAAAAAACTAAAATAAAATTGGGTTGCCTCCCAACAAGCGCTATCGTTTAACGCCCCTAGCTAGGCATAAAAGCAAGGATAGATCTAAGTATTATCATCTTGAGTCTTTAATTTTTTAGCGGAGTTATGCTCGAATCCGGGAGGTTCTTTATGCTTCCCTTCATATTCCGAGATTTTCAGATCTAAAGAATCCAACCGCTTATTGCAAAGAGTAATCAACATATTCATGCGGTGCAGATTTCCACTAAAACTCTTAAGAGATTTTTGTAAAGTTTTCGTTACTTTGCAAATTTTCTCAAAAACTTGTGTTTCTTCCTGGGTATGATGAGGCCCCTTTTGTTGAGGTAGTGTTCCCACTATACCCTCTATAATTTCATGCGCAATACTGGGATCAATTTCGATAAAATTGCCTTTGGCAACGCAATCCAAGAGTTGTCTATGAGACATATTCAGTCCAACATAAAAATTGCGAAGCAAAATTCTAAAGTTCACCTCTAGGGTACAATTGCGATAAGATTCCATCATTCTAAACCAAGCATCTTTTAAGTTTTCTCCTTGTCTTTGTTCGAAGTGAAGAACTTCAAACTCGGGAGACAACGGAGTAGATAGAGGACTAGCCATAATGACAAGGCAAGCAAGAAAGCGACGAACGGAAAAGAGAGGGCGAATAAAACGGCAAGGGTGAAGTGGGGGAGAGGAAAACGAGAGGCAAATGGCAAATAATGTAATGCGAGAGATAAGAGTTTGTGATGGGTACTTGGTATGTCTTGAGTTGTGCGTAGACTCCCCGGCAACGGCGCGAGAAATCCTTCTTGCTACCTCTTGAGCACTGCGTTGGTTTTCCCTTGAAGAGGAAAGGGTGATGCAGTAAAGTAGCGTAAGTATTTCCCTCAGTTTTTGAGAACCAAGGTATCAATCCAGTAGGAGACCACGCTCGAGTCCCACGCACCAACACAAACAAATAAGAACCTCGCAACCAACGCGATAAAGGGGTTGTCAATCCCTTCACGGTCACTTACGAGAGTGAGATCTGATAGATATGATAAGATAATATTTTTGGTATTTTTATGGTAAAGAGTAAAAGTAAAGAAAGCAAAATAAACGGCGCCAGAAATAACTTGTTGATGGGAGATTAATACGATGGAAAATAGACCCGGGGGGCATAGGTTTCACTGTGGCTTCTCTCAAGAGCATAAGTATTACGGTGGGTAAACGAATTACTGTCGAGCAATTGATAGAATTGAGCATAGTTATGAGAATATCTAGGTATGATCATGTATATAGGCATCAGGTCCGCAACAAGTAGACCGAAAGGATTCTGCATCCACTACTATTACTCCACACATCGACTGCTATCCAGCATGCATCTAGAGTATTAAGTTCATAAGAACGGAGTAATGCTTTAAGCAAGATGACATGATGTAGAGGGATAAACTCATGCAATATGAAATAAAACCCATCTTTTTATCCTCGATGGCAACAATACAATACGTGCCTTGCTGCCCCTGCTGTCACTGGGAAAGGACACTGCAAGATTGAACCCAAAGCTAAGCACTTCTCCCATTGCAAGAAAGATCAATCTATTAGGCCAAACCAAACTGATAATTCGAAGAGACTTGCAAAGATAACCAATCATACATAAAAGAATTCAGAGGAGATTCAAATATTGTTCATAGATAAACTTGATCATAAACCCACAATTCATCGGATCTCGACAAACACACCGCAAAAGAAGAGTTACATCAAATAGCTCTCCAAGAAGATCGAGGAGAACTTTGTATTGAGATCCAAAGAGAGAGAAGAATCCATCTAGCTAATAACTATGGACCCGAAGGTCTGAGGTAAACTACTCACACATCATCAGAGAGGCTATGGTGTTGATGTAGAAGCCCTCCATGATAAATGCCCCCTCCGACGGAGCGCCGGAAAAGGCCCCAAGATGGGATCTCACGGGTACAGAAGGTTGCGGCGGTGGAAATAGGGTTTTGGCTCCATATATGATGTTTCCAGGGTACATGGGTATATATAGGAGGAAGAAGTACATCGGTGGAGCAACGAGGGGCCCACGAGGGTGGAGGGCGCGCCTAGGGGAGGTGGGCGCGCCCCCCTGCCTCGTGCCCTCCTTGTTGATTGCTTTACGTAGACTCCAAGTCCTCTGGATCACGTTTGTTCCGAAAATCACATTCCCGAAGGTTTCATTCCGTTTGGACTCCGTTTGATATCCTTTTCCTTCGAAACACTAAAATAGGAAGAAAAAAACAGCAATTTGGGCTGAGCCTCCGGTTAATAGGTTAGTCCCAAAAATAATATAAAAGTGTATAATAAAGCCCAATAAACATCCAAAACAGAATATAATATAGCATGGAACAAGCAAAAATCATAGATACGTTGGAGACGTATCACCATGGATTGTGAAAGAATGGTGGAAAAAGGAATAAACTTTATTTTTTGTTTGGGAACCGCCTATGATGTATCTATCATGGAAAGTATTGGGAATTCTCGGTCATTTTCGTTGATGGGAAAAGTATGCCTCTCAAAATATTTTTATCTCTCAGTTTAAGCTTTGAGCTCTGGCACCTCTACAAATCTCTACTTCCCTGGCCTATCTATTTACTTTATGTGATTTTTATTTTTTATTTGAGTCGCCATCTTCTCTTATAAAAGCACCAACTAGGGAGCACTATGATCATACTTGTGCATTGGATATACCTAATATTCGAGCGTGTTCCATGAATGGATCAATGACTGAGCATGATGGGCTAGGGATAACTTTCTTTAGTGTTGATATTTTGAAAGACATGGTTGCTTGTTGATATGCTTGAGTATTGAAATCTTCATGTCAAATATAGACTATTGCTTTGAATCATCTAAGAAGTCCAAATGTCCATGCTACAAAAGAAAAGAATATGTGATGAACATGTTAGGCAACATTCCACATCAAAAATTCGGTTTTTAGAATTTACCTACTCGAGGAAGAGCAGGAATTAAGCTTGGGGATGCTGATACGTCTCCAACGTATTATAATTTTTTTATTGTTCTATGCTGTTATATTATAATTCTTGGATGTTTTATATTCATTTTATAGCAACTTTATATATTTTTTTGGGACTAACCTATTGACAAAGTGCCCAGTGCAAGTTGTTGTTTTTTGCTTGTTTTTTACTTCGCAGAATATCCATATAAAACAAAGTCCAAACACAGCGAAAATTTTTGTAGATTTTTTCTACCCAGAAGACAACTTGGGAGCAAAGGAAGTGCGGGAGGGGAGGCATGTGGGGCCCACAAGGCACCAGGGCGCGCCAGAGGCCCCTAGCGCACCCTGGTGGGTAGTGGGGCCCACGGGAGTCCTTTCCACCACCTCTCAGCTCTATAAATAGCCAAATATTCCAGAAACCCTAGGGGAGTCAACAAAAGACAATTCCAGGCACTGCAAGTTCCAGAACCACGAGATTCAATCTAGAGCCCTATCCCGGCACCTTGCCAGAGGGGAACACGGTCACAGAGGGGTTCATCATCCTCATTGGTGCTCCTCCAATGATGCGTGAGTAGTTTACCACAGACCTATGGGTCTGTAGGCAGTAGCCAGATGGCTTCTTCTCTTTTTTTATACTCAATACAATGTTCTCCTCTATGTTCTTGGAGATCTATTTGATGTAATGACTTTTTGTGGTGTGTTCGTTGGGATCCGATGAATTCTGAGTTTATGATCAGATCTATCTATGAATATTATTTGAGTCTTCCTTGATCTCTTATATGGATGATTATTATAGTCTCGTATTTCTTCTCCGAAACTTTCGTTTGGTTTGGCCAACTAGATTGATTTTCCTTGCAATGGGAAGAGGTGCTTTGTGATGGGTTTGATCTTGCGGTGCTCCATCTCAGTCACAGAAGGAGAAGTGACACGCATGATTCGTTGCCATTAAGGATAAATATATGGGGTCTATTCCTACATGAATAGATCTTGTCTACATCATGTCATCGTTCTTATTGCATTACTCTGTTTCTCCATGAACTTAATACACTAGATGCATGCTGGATAGCGGTCGATGTATGGAGTAATAGTAGTAGATGCAGAATCATTTCGGTATACTAATCTTGGACGTGATGCCTATATACATGATCATTGCCTTGGATATCGTCATAATTATCTGCGCTTCTATCAATTTCCCAACAGTAATTTGTTTACCCACCGTATGCTATTTTCTCGAGAGAAGCCACTAGTGAAATCTACGGCCCCGGGGTCTATTTCCTATCATATTGTTTTCAGGTCTATTATTCCAAAAACCCAAAAATACCTTGCTGCACTTTTTCTTTATTTATTTTATTTTGTATTTTTATCATATCTATTTATCGAAACTCATACAATTTAATCTATCTCAATACAGAGGAGGAATTGACAACCCCTCTTATGCGTTGGGTTGCAAGTATTTGTTATTTGTGTGCAGGTACTATTTACATAGTGTTGCTTCGTTCTCCTACTGGATTGATAACCTTGGTTTCATAACTGAGGGAAATACTTACCGGTGTTGTGATGCGTCATCCTCTCCTCTTCGGGGAAATACCAACGCAGATACAAGCAATGAGCGTCATGTGCATCGAATCCGCATGTCTTCTTAAAACTTCCATCCATTTGTAGTTGTTGTTTCCCTCTTTTTCTTCGTTAATCATTCTCAGACCAACCGAGTTTCTGTTTCCCTCTTATTTGACCGCCTGACCAATCTCTCTGCACTTACCACAGACCCACTTGCAACCTGTCCGAAACTTCCTGATACGTCTCCATCGTATCTATTTTTCCAAAACTCTTTTGCCCTTGTTTTGGACTCTAATTTGCATGATTTGAATGGAACTAACCTGGACTGACTCTGTTTTCAGGAGAATTGCCTTGATGTTAATTTTGTGTAGAAATAAAAGTTCTCGGAATGACCTGAAAATTTACACAGAATATTTTTGGAATAAATAAAACATATTGGTGAAACAATCAACCAAAGGGGACCCACCAGCTGACCACAAGGGTGGAGGGCGTGCCCTACCCCCCTAGGCACGCCCCCTACCTTGTGGGTCCCCTAGACCTCCTCCGACCCTAACTCCAACTCTATATATTCACGTTCGGCGAGAAAAAATCAGAGAGAAGGATTCATCATGTTTTACGATACGGAGCCGCCGCCACCTCCTGTTCTTCATCGGGAGGGCAGATCCGGAGTCTGTTCGGGGCTCCGGAGAGGGGAAATCATCGTCGTCATCATCACCAACCTTCCTCCATGACCAATTTCATGATGCTCACTGCCATGCATGAGTAATTCCATCGTAGGCTTGCTGGACGGTGATGGGTTGGATGAGATTTATCATGTAATCGAGTTAGTTTTGTTAGGGTTTGATCCCTAGTATCCACTACGTTCTGAGATTGATGTTGCTATGACTTTGCTATGCTTAATGCTTGTCACTAGGGACCGAGTGCCTTGATTTCAGATCTGACCCTCTTATGTTTTCATGAATATTTTGTGTTCTTGATCCTATCTTGCAAGTTGTAGAAACCTATTACGAGTTATGATCTGCATACCTGTCATGCCCAATATGCGACTCTATCCTAAAGGAACTCGAAGGTGCCACCAAGGATAGAACCGCATATTGGAGACGCTTTTGCAAGGTGCATATCATTACATCATACCAGTACATAATAGCTGGGGATACAAACAAAGGGCATACAAATGCCACATGAATACATCAAACATCATACATGAGAACAACATTCGACTACAGATGAAACGCAAACAGAAACTCAAACGACATCCACCCTGCTAGCCCAGGCTGCCGACCAGGAACCTAACCCAAGATCGACGAAGAAGAAGAAGAAGAAGAACTCCAAACAAGCAAACATCGCTCTCACATCATGATCATCGCATTACTTGTACCTGCAACTGTTGTTGTAGTAATCTATGAGCCACAAGGACTCAGCAATCCCATTACCATGGGTATCAAGACTAGCAAAACTTACTGGGTACGGAAAGGGTAAGTGGTGAGGTTGCAGCAAGCGTCTAAGCAATGTATGGTGGCTAACTTACGGGTACAAGAGTAAGATGAGAATCTACACAAATGGTCGCAAACTAATAATGATCAATAAGTGATCTTGAACTACTTACGTTCAAACATAACCCAACCGTGTTCTCCTCTCGAACTTCCTCGAAAAGAGACAGTCACGGTTACGCACGCGGTTGGTGTATTTTAAATGAGTTTACTTCAAGTTCACTACAATCGGATATTAACAAATTCCCATCTGCCACATAACCGCGGGCACGGCTCTTGAAAGTTTTAATCCTGCAAGGGTGTCCCAACTTAGCCCATGACAAGCTCACGATCCGCAGAGACAATCCTCCATCTGGGGACCCTCCGATCAGACTCGGAATCCCGGTGCACAAGACATTTCGACAATGGTAAAACAAGTCTAGCAAGACCTCCCGGCGTGCCGACACCCTGATAGTAGCCGCGCATATCTCGTCTCAGGCCACGTCCGGATGGGTCAAGCTACGAGTAAAACCAGCCCTCGAGTTTCCCCGAGGTGGCCCCGTAGGCTGCCCGTTTGGGACCAACACCATCGGCACTGGCCCCCCTGTTTATGTAGAAAGAATCCTTGGGTTCATGACGCCCTATGCCAATTAATTATTTAGTTCAATATTATTATGGCAAATGTTAAAACCAATGTTGGGCCTTGCTGGAAGAGTTTTATTCAAAGTGAACTATCAAGAGGGGCCCATAAACCCTCATCGTGTTAGGGATGCAAAAATCAGGGAACATAACACCGGTATGACGGAAACTAGGGCGGCAAGAGTGGAACAAAACACCATGCATAAGGCCAGTCTTCCACCCTTTACCAAGTGTATAGATGCATTAATTAAATAAGAGATATTGTGATATCCCATGATATCCATGTCCCAACATGGAACAACCTGCAACTGCACCTGCAACTAGCAACGCTATAAGAGGGGCTGAGCAAAGCGGTAACATAGCCAAACAACGGTTTGCTAGGAAGGGTAAAAAGGTTAGAGGCTATCATGGCAATTTGGAAGGCTTGATAAACAAGTGGAAGGTAGCGCGACATAGCGATAGCATTGAGACGACTAGCATCGCAAAGATAGTAGTGAGATCCAAGGTGACGGTCATCTTGCCTGAAATCCCGCTAGGAAGAAGATCAAGTCCATGAAGAAGACGAACTGGCGTAGTCGAACGAATCCTCACAATCGCAACGAAACAGGAACTATCAAGAAGGAGCGCAACCGGAAAGAAGCAAACAACATGGTAAACACTTAAACATGACATGATGCTCAACCAAGTATGATGCATGACAAGTCTAAATGATGCTACTCATGGCAAGAGATGATGCATACAAGAACAACACATCAAAGCAAGTTTAAATGAGGCCGGAAACAACATATAACAATTTTGGTAAGCCCTCATATGCAAATTTTGACATTGGTCCAGATCTGAACAAAACATTAAGTTAGATTTGTTAAACAGCAATTTAAAGTACACCAAGATGATCTACGCGTCTTTCTAGTCAAGTTACATATAAAGTTCATTTAATTCGGAGCTACGCCCTAGAAGATATGGGCAAAACAAGTTAAACATGGCATTGATGCAAATGCAAGCAAAACAACATCACAAACACTCCAAAACAAGGTTGCAACATGGCATGATGACTCTACATGCAAAACCAAGCAAGTTTCATATAGAGCATGCTCAAAACGGAGCAACGGTTCAACACATACACTCAATACAAGTTTCAAACACAATCTGCCCAAAACAGCAACTAAGCACTTTGCAATCAAGGAAACAACATGCTACAGGAAACATATGGACACAAACTTGATATGCACTCAAAGTACAGGTTACATACTTCAAACAACATCAAGGTTCAGGTTCTTAGGTCTCAGGATTAATCCAATGAGATCAATGCAAAAAGCAACTTTATAACACAGATTAAGACAGTGAAAAACAGGGTATACATGTGAGCAGGATTAACATGTTGACATGTTGGAGGCATGAAACAAACATGCTACCATGCAATATCATGGCAACCAAAAGCATGGCATTAAAGTACAGTTTATACATGACAAAACGTGATTACTAAGCATCTCCATATAATCTCTAGATCAATGGCATTCATCAAGACAAGTAAGCAAGTCATAACAGATTCTCAGACAGTGAAAAACAGTAAGGCTGAAAACAGCTTCATAATGCATACTTTGAGACAACAAAAGTATATGCTGCAGGAACATGTCATTGCATCAAAGGCCATGGAAAGCATGTACAGGTACAGCACTACAAAACATGATCACTGAGTACTGCTAGAAACCAATACAACATGCTCAAAACATCATGGAAAGATTGCAAACGATAACAGATTCGCAGACTTGGTGGAATTTATTAAACATGGCAGAAACAGCGACATGTAGGCATTTTTGCGAGCTTGAGCAACTCACCACAAAGCATTTCATGGCATGTGAATGTAACCAACACTAAGAAGGCATATTTGTGCAACTACTCTGCCAAGAACATGGTCATAGGATGCATACAACACTAGCTATTCACATGGCAAAACTGGACTTACTGATAACAGGCTGACAGCAACATTATTTAGCAAATCTAGAGCATGGTAACGACAAGCTACAATAGGCTATAAATGCAAAAAAGGGCCATTGCTGGATAGAACATAACAAGTTCTACAAAACATCCTTACTGAGCAACTCCAGATTATGCATGAAATTGATGGTAGCATCAAGTTAACATGGCAAGATAATGTAGCAAACTCAGACTTAGCAGAAAACTCTCGTCACTGAAATCAGCAACAGCAAGTACGCTACTTTGCAAGCTTGTGTTAGTCACCAAAGCACACATAAAAATGCGTGGATGACACCAATATAAAGATGGCATGAATATTCTTCTAAAACATGTTGACATGATGCTCGAAAGATAAACACTCAAAATGCTACGAAAAAGATAAATCAGCAAGTTATGACAACTTCCAGCAAATTATAACATTTAGCACTTTTGGAATGAGGATTAAGGAAACAATATATACGACAACATGCATGCAAACTATACCACCATGTACAGAATTCAGAGATTAACAATTTGATATATCATACACTCCAAAAGAAGCAACATGCACAAAGTTACGGGCATCACAATAATGCAGCATGATGTTAAAATCTCAGGACTTAGTCGATTATTCAGGAAAAAAACAGAGTGAGCGACATAACACTAAACTAAGCCCGGGGCGAAGGATAACAGGGAGGTGCTCACTTTGGGCCCGTGGGCCGGTTTGAGGGACAAGGCGGTTTGAGGAGGCCGGTCCGGTTCAGTCGAACCGGCCAGTCTTGCCGGTTCGCGGTGAGGTCGGAGGCGCTCGCGGGGCCAGTGGGACCCACGCGGGCAGGGACGAAACGGCGGCGCGGGGCTCAATCCCCGGCGAGCTCGATGAGGCTGGGCGGTCCAGGCGAGGTTGGCGCGGCCAGGAACGGGCGGTTCGGGCCTCCGGGCACCGGATCCAGCCGGGGCGAAGCGGGGTCGATGGCGGCAGGGCTCCGGCGACAGTGGCGCTGTGAAGGTTGGAGACGAGCTCCCATGGCGCGGTCGACGTCCTAGCAGAGAGAGAGATGAGAGGGATCTGGAGTGAAGGAAGGAGGAGAGGAAGGCGGGCGGCGACCTGTCTGCAAGATGGATCTCCGGCGGGATCCCGGTGGAGCTCCAGCGAGCGGCGGCGGAGTCCGGCGAGGAGACGTGCGAGGGCGACGCAGGGAGGAGCGGGGCGGCGGGCAGCAGCGCGCACGGGCTCCGTCCGGGCCCAGATCAGCCCGGGGCAGGCCACAGATGGGCTCTGAGGGCCGCGGTGAAGTGGGGAAGGCAAGGGTGACGTGGCAGGCGGTGGTTGGGCAAGGACGGCGGCGCAGGTGACGTGGCGGCGGCGCTGAGTGGTGCTGGCGGCGACAAGTGGTGGCGGGGGAGTGCACCAGCACTGAAAACGAGTATGCAAGCGGCGGCTGAGGCTAGGGGCTAGGTTTTTACCAGATTTGGAAGGGTAGGCATGCTTATATAGGCAGGGGCTAGGGTTAGGGGATTTTGGGGTGGATTCGGACCCTCCGATGACGATCGGACGGCTCCGGTCGGAGGAAGGGTAGGCTGGGCCTAGGTGGGCTGTGTAGAGGGCTAGGGAGAGAATAGGAGAGAGGCCCGGCGATAGTTTTCGGAGACCGAAAACGTCCGTCGTTTGACCGGCGATAGTGCCGCTATAGTTTAACGGTTGGGCTATCAAACGGACTCCAAATGCGACGAAATTTGACAGGTGGTCTACCTACACTATAATAAGACTACATGCCAACTTTCACCCCATTCCGAGAACATTTTTATGCCACTTATAAAATAATATTTCGGAGGTGTCGCGGGCGCGTGCGAGTGTGATTGGACTCAGAACAGACAATGGAAGGAACTGGGGAGACCCGGACAAATGCAAGTTTTGAAAAACATGCAGATGAAATGCACATGATGACATGGCAAAGTGCAACACGCAAGTGAATGACATGGCAATGACGGTGAATAACTGGAAGACACCTGGCGCATCAGACTCGGGGCGTTACAACTCTCCTCCACTAATAAGAGATCTCGTCCCGAGATCTTAGGAACGAGACGGAAGAGAAAAAGATGAACAAGGTCGAGAACACTCGGGTGGAAAAGAGGAACGGTGTTTTGTTGACGAGAATCAAAAGCTCAAGGCATAAGATAGACTCTGAAACCACTCAGGTTAGAACAAGATAGAAAATGAATAAGAATGAAAGAATTGTGATACCATCCCTGTTGAACATGGAATGGAATAGAACAAGAACTTGACAAGATGGAACGATACTTGACGAGAGGAACAACACAATGCCTCCGGAAGAATTGAAAGAGTTGAATGAAAAGAACGAAGAAGAAAATGACATCTTCTACCACTATTGAGTTTGAAGAGCATCCTTACAAAGAAGGATTGATGGAGTTGTTGGAAATTCAACAACGAAAAGAATAAGCTTGTTGTGGACTTATTGAGAACATCTCAAAATTATGAGGTGATTGTCGGTGTCAAAACCGGCCGATCTCAGGTAGGGGGTCCCGAACTATGCGTCTGAGGATCAAAGGTAATAGGAGGCAGGGGACACAATGTTTACCCAGGTTCGGGCCCTCTTAATGGAGGTAATACCCTACTTCCTTCTTGATTGACTTTGATGAGTATAGGGGTTACAAGAGTTGATCTACCTTGAGATCGTAATGGCTAAACCCTAGATGTCTAGCCTGTATGATTTGTCTTAGCCTCTATGGACTAAACCCTCCGGTTATATAGACACCGGAGGGGCCTAGGGTTGTACAGAGTCGGTTTACAGAGAAAGGAAACTATGCATCCGAACGCCAAACTTGCCATCCACGCAAAGGAGAGTCCCATCCGGACACGGGGGAAGGCCTTCTATCTTGTATCTTCACGGCCCACCAATCCGGCCCATGTCCCATAGCCCGGACGTCCGGGGACCCCCTAATCCAGGACTCCCTCAGTAGCCCCTAAACCAGGCTTCAGTGACGATGTGTCCGGCGCGCAGATTGTCTTCGGCATTGCAAGGCGGGTTCCTCCTCCGAATACTCCAAAGCTGTTGAACAAAAGAACTATATCCGGCTCTGTGTATAACAGTTACAACCCTTAACCACAAGGGCAAAATACTTAAACAAAATAAGTCATGTCCACTGACAACTTTCTCGGCGAGACATTATGCCTGGCCTTATTATTATTTTGAATCGTTTTTTAGCCTCCCGCTTCGCGTTTCGAGGTGTGGTCTTCATTGACACGTCTTGTCAAAGCAGAGATCATGTCCCCTTATTGCGGGATTCTCATCAATACGGGTTTGGGTAATCCAACCGTGCCGTTTGCACGACCCCTTGGGAATAGGCGAGTTTTAAGGCTCGTGAGGGGGTGCTTGATATTCACTTCCTTTATAAGAGGATAAGGATCCATCTTTTTACCCCACGCCTTCTTCTTCCTCAGCCCATCCACCCTCGAGCTCCAGCACCCAAGTTTCGATCTTTCCCATCCCCACCAAACACTCCAGCCATGTCCGGATCTGGCTCTCAAGGCAAATGGGTGGCCTCCTCCCTCCGTAACGGAGAAGTACATCAAGGAGCTCCGGGAGGCGAGGTACTTGACAGCGGAAATCAAACACAGGCTTCCTGCAAAGAGAAAGTCATCCCTACTCCAGAGCCCGGTGAGAGGGTTGTGTTCATCCCTCATTTCCTCCGCGGACTAGGATTTCCCCTCCACCCCTTTGTTCGTGGTCTCAAGTTCTATTACGGGCTAGATTTTCACGATCTAGCTCCGAACTCCTTCCTCCACATCTCGGCGTTTATCGTCGTGTGTGAGGCATTCCTCTGCATCCCCCCACACTTCGGCCTGTGACTCAAGATCTTCAACGTAAAGCCGAAGTGGTCAACAGGCAGCACGCGGATTGTGGCGGCGTGATACGTCTCCAACGTATCTATAATTTTTGATTGCTCCATGCTATATTATCTACTGTTTTGGACAATATTGGGCTTTATTATTCACGTTTATATTATTTTTGGGACTAACCTATTAACCGGAGGCCCAGCCCAGAATTGCTGTTTTTTGCCTATTTCAGAGTTTCGCAGAAAAAGAATATCAAACGGAGTCCAAACGGAATGAAACCTTCGGGAACGTGATTTTTGGAACAAACAAGATCCAGGAGACTTGGACCCTACGTAAGAGAAGCTTCCAGGAGGCCACGAGGTAGGGGGCACGCCCACCCCCCAGGGCGCGCCCTCCACCCTCGTGGGCCCCACGATGCTCCACTGACGTACTTCTTCCTCCTATATATACCTATGTACCCCCAAACGATCAGAGACGGAGCCAAAAACCTAATTCCACCGCCGCAACCTTCTGTACCCACGAGATCCCATCCTGGGGCCTGTTCCTGATAGAGGCAAAGGTGTCCCGTCTTTCGATGAGATGGTGGCTATCGTTTTGGAGGAAGTCGACTTTGACGATCCGACTACGAACGTGCGAGGACGTCGCGCCTTAGCAACCGCTAAACCAACTCCGAGAGGTTATTGACCACGCCGGAGCATGATCAACCTGACCACGAAGGTCTGTTTCCTGCAGGCAAACGAAGAACAAGCAAGAAACTAAGATTGCAATCTGGATATTGCGAATATAAGAGGAAAGCTTTATTGATCAAGGTGGGGTTCTGTGACGCCTTTGTCTGGTCGTTGAACACAAACAAAGTACGCAAAGTTGCGGCTATGGCGAACTTTTAATCTAAACAAAACCCAAAGTCTAAACGGTGCCCTAAGGGGGGGAATTTCGTGGCCCTTGGGGAAGGGGTCCGAAACCAACCCTATCTCTTATTTCCCCACACATACGGACTCTAAAAACACCCTATACTTATGTATTTTGAAATTACATGGGCCTGGCCCAATAATAAGGTGATGTAGCACCTAGAATAGCCTCTGGACAAAATTTATGAAGTGGCATCTCGTATATTTCGTCCAAGGCTTCATTCACTCCTTATGGTGGCTTCAAAGTCCTGAAATCATCACTTGTAACTTCGTCCTTGTTCCCCTTGCGCATGCCATCAACTCCATGCTTGTTCTTGCTCCAGTGTTCATCCTTCTCCAAGCTAGGCCCTTCATTTGTAAGCAAAACAAAAGTATCCAATTTAGGCAGCATCATATTCTCATGAACATTAGAATCATTACCAAGAAACGAAAGTACCTGGTAATTTAATTGGCGTGCGCGAGCTCTAGTAATTGGTCCATTATATGTAACAGTAGGGGCTGTGGGTGTAACAATGGTATTGATGTCCTCATCATCCTCCCCTTCTTGAATGAAGTCGTCCTCGACGGAAGCTCATCTTCCTCACCCAAATAAGGCTTCAAATCTGCAATGTTAAAAGTGGGACTAACCCCAAAATCTGCAGGTAGCTCAAGTTTATATGCATTATCATTTATTTTCTCTAACACCTTAAAAGGACCATCAGCACGTGGCATTAGCTTTGATTTGCGCAATTAGGAAATCTATCCTTACGCAAATGTAACCAAACAAGATCTCCAGGTGCAAACACAACATGTTTTCTACCCTTATCTCCAGCAAGTTTATATTTAGCATTCATACGCTCAATGTTTTCCTTAGTTAACTCATGCATTTTTAAAATCAATTCAGCACGTTCTTTGGCATCAAAATTAACCTTCTCCGAAGATGGAAGAGGCAACAAATCAATTGGTTCACGAGGTAGGAAACCATACACAATTTCAAAAGGGCACATCTTAGTACTAGAATGCAATGAACGATTATAAGCAAATTCAATATGAGGCAAGCATTCTTCCCACATTTTCTTATTATTCTTCAAAACAGCCCTAAGCATAGTAGATAATGTTCTATTGACTACTTTAGTTTGTCCATCAGTTTGGGGGTGACAAGTAGTACTAAAAAGCAGTTTAGTCCCCAACTTAGCCCATAAACATATCCAAAAGTGGCTAAGAAATTTAGTATCACGATCTGAAACAATAGTATTTGGCACACCATGCAAGCGAATAATTTCATGAAAGAACAAATCAGCAACATTAACAGCATCATCGCTTTTATGACATGGTATAAAGTGTGCCATTTTCGAGAATCTATCCACGACAACAAATATGCTATCCCTCCCCTTCTTTGTTCGAGGTAAACCTAAAACAAAGTCCATAGATATATCCTCCCAAGGAACACTAGGTACAGGCAAAGGCATATATAAACCATGAGGATTGAGTCGTGACTTAGCTTTTTGACATGTAGTGCAGCGAGCAACAAAACGCTCAACATCCCGTCTCATCTTTGGCCAAAAGAAATGTGTAGCAAGTATATCCTCCGTCTTCTTCACGCCAAAGTGTCCCATTAGTCCTCCTCCATGCGCCTCCTGCAACAACAAAAGACGAACGGAGCTAGCTGGAATGCATAGCTTGTTAGCACGAAACACAAATCCATCATTAACGACGAACTTGTTCCATGTTCTACCTTCTTTACAATTCTGCAATACATCTTTAAATTCAGCATCATGCACATATTGATCTTTGATGGTCTCCAAACCAAATATTTTAAAGTCAAGTTGTGAAAGCATAGTATAACGACGAGACAATGCATCAGCAATAACATTTTCTTTACCCTTCTTGTGTTTAATGACATAAGGGAAA
Source organism: Triticum aestivum (assembly GCF_018294505.1). Lineage (NCBI taxonomy): Eukaryota > Viridiplantae > Streptophyta > Magnoliopsida > Poales > Poaceae > Triticum > Triticum aestivum. The sequence goes on from NC_057805.1 coordinate 161,483,951, forward strand.
GTCTCAATGAATTCAACCCATTTAGCATGTCTACTGTTCAGTTTTGCTTGACTTTTAATGTGTTTCAAAGATTCATGATCAGAATGTATAACAAATTCTTTGGGCCATAAATAAGTTGCCATGTTTCTAAAGTCCGAACAAGAGCATATAATTCTTTATCATAAGTAGAATAGTTTAGACTAGGCCCACTCAATTTTTCAGAAAAGTATGCAACAGGTTTGCCATCTTGTAATAACACACCTCCTAATCCAATTCCACTAGCATCACATTCAAGCTCAAAAGTCTTATTAAAATCAGGAAGTTGGAGTAAAGGAGCATGTGTCAACTTATCTTTCAATATCGTGAAGGCTTCTTCCTGTGCGGTACCCCAAACAAAAGGCACATCCTTCTTTGTAAGCTCGTTGAGAGGTGCAGCAATGGTACTAAAATCTCTCACAAAACGTCTATAGAAACCAGCGAGTCCAAGAAAACTCCGCACTTGTGTGACCGTTTTGGGCTGCGGCCAACTCTCAATAGCTTCAATCATGGCTTTAACAACTTCAATTCCCTCTGGAGTAACAACATAGCCAAGAAAAGATACTCGGTCGATGCAAAAGGTGCACTTCCCAAGGTTACCAAACAAACGTGCATCACGTAGAGCAATAAAAACAACACGTAAATGTTTCAAATGTTCTTCCAAAGATTTGCTATAAATCAGTATATCATCAAAATAGACTACCACAAATCGTCCAATGAAAGCACGTAAAACTTCGTTCATTAGTCTCATGAAAGTACTAGGTGCATTAGTTAACCCAAAAGGCATGACTAACCACTCATATAAACCAAACTTAGTTTTAAATGCTATTTTCCATTCATCTCCCAATTTCATAAGAATTTGATGGTATCCACTACGCAACTCAACTTTGGAGAATATTGTAGAGCCACTCAATTCATCAAGCATATCATCTAGCCTAGGAATAGGATGACGATAACGAATAGTAATATTATTAAGCCTCTACAATCAACACACATACGCGACCTACCATCCTTTTTCGGCACTAGAATAATAGGAATAGCACAAGGACTAAGGGATTCGCGAATATAACCTTTGTCGAGCAGCTCCTGTACTTGACGCATAATCTCCTTCGTCTCCTCTGGATTGGTACGGTATGGTGCATGGTTGGGTAGCGATGCACCGGGAATTAAGTCAATTTGATGCTCAATCCCTCGAATAGGTGGTAATCCCGGTGGCACGTCTTGTGGGAAGACGTCGGCGAACTCCTGCAAAATGTTAGTGACTGCAGGGGGCAAAGAGGAAGGCACGTCCTCGAATGAAAATAATGCCTCTTTGCACACAGAAGCATAGCAAACAGATTTGCTAAAAACTAGCTCATCAATATCAGATTTGGTGGCAAGTAAACATGCACTTTTCAATTTAATTTCAGAAGCAACACTAGATGGTTTGTTATTAGGCTTCATTTGTTGCTCAAATTCTTTTGCCACAATCTGATTTCCACTCTTATTTTTCTCCTGTTTTGCTTTATTAGCTCTATGAATATCATCTTTCAAAATGGAATCCGGAGTCATAGGAAGCAAAGTAATATTTGTATCCTTATGAACAAGAGTATACTGATTGTTTCTACCATGGTGTACAGAATTTTTATCAAATTGCCATGGTCTACCAAGTAATAAGGAACATGCTTGCATAGGTACCACATCACAATCAACATAATCAGCATATGTAGAGATACTAAAATGCACCCGAACAGTACGTGTTACCTTAACCTTGTCGCTGTTGTTGAACCATTGGATGTAGTAAGGATGTGGATGTGGTCTTGTGGTGAGTGATAGCTTCTCCACCATCTCCATGCTAGCCAAGTTGTTGCAACTCCCTCCATCTATGATGACGCGAATAGAACGTTCCTTCACAACTCCCTTTGTATGGAACAAATTATGCCTCTGATTTTGCTCAGCTTGTGTAACCTGCACACTCAAAACACATTGAGCAACTAAACATTCATACATGTCAGCATCTTCAGCAGCCATGTATTGCGTCTCATGATCAGAATCATCTCCACCGTGTTCTTCATGTGTAATAAGAGCCAAAGTCTCCTCATCATAGTCACTAGCAGACTCATACCCACCATCCTCAGTAGCAATCATCACACACTGAGATTTGCATTTTCTCGCAAAATGTCCTCTTCCCTTACAACGACAACAAATAATATCACTTGTGTGCCCTGTTGACGCCATGGAAGAAGAAGAGCTCTGTGCAGGCCCGGCAGGTGTGCTCTTGGCAGATAGTGGTGGTTGTGCCTGCTTTCTTGTATCACGGTTGGAGGTGGCACCTGAAGGAGGTGATGGTGCAGTGGAAGTAGATGTTGCACGTGGTATCCATGATGAAGGTCGACCTGCAGAAAAGTTAGTTCGCGCCAATGCCTGTCGATCCTGCACTTCACGTTCAGCTTTACAAGCAAGATGGAATAAACGAGTGATATTATTATAATCCTTATACTCTAGAATGGTCTGAATCTCTCTATTTAATCCACCCATAAAACGTGCAAGCATAGCTTCATTCTCCTCAACAATACCACATCTAATCAAGCCAGTTTGTAATTCCTGATAATATTCTTCTACAGAATTTTTTCCTTGTCTTAAGCGTTGCAATTTTTGAAGTAATTCACATTGATAATATGGTGGAACCCAACGAGTACGCATAACAGTTTTCAAAGCAGCCCAAGTAGCTAGAACAGGATATAATCTACAATGTTCAGACCACCAAACACATGCAAAGCTAATGAAAGCACAAACAGCAGCAGGAACACATCTCTCCTCAGGATATTGTAAACATGTAAATCGTTGTTCAGTTTCTAACTCCCAAGTAAGATATATATCAGGAACATATCTACCCTCAAATGGTGGAATATTCAATTTTAGTTTAGGGAGATGGTCATGATCTCGTACCTGAGGGGGAGCCCTAACATTGCCATTATTTGCATGTGGACGACCTGGTGGTTGTGGTGCTGGTGGTTGCATGTAGTTCTGATTTTGATCAACCTCATCCTCGTAATCTCCCGCATAATCATCCTCGTCCACATCAGCAGCAGGAGCCACAGAAGTATCAACAGCAGCACCAGCAGTTTGGCCAGGCTGAAGAGGGACACGGCTCGCTCGGCGGAGGGCTGTTTCCCGACGTGGAGGTAGTCGTTGTTGTTGTTGTTGTTGTTGCAGAGGTGCAGCTGGTGGTGGAAGACGCGCAAGCAGTTCATTAAATCTGTTATCGAGATTTGTTTCGAACGTCTTCTCAAGGCCAGTGATCTTCTCCATGGCCTCTTCAAAATTGTTCAGCACATCTTCCACCTGTTCAGTCATCATTTGCTGAAACTTATCATGCAGCTCCTTGTTCGTTAAGTTCTCCCAGTCAATCTCGTCGGCTTGTGATCCTGGCATGGTTAGAAGCAATAGAAACACACAAAAATATGATCCTATAGACTACTAACAAGTGGTGGTGGTGGTGGGTGTCACAAATCCGTCAAGCAAATCTCAAATTCTTACCAGTTCTTACCCAGCAGCAGGCGGTGATCGGCAACCGATGTAGTCAAAACTCTCAAAGCTTGGATAGAGCGATTACCAGGGAGAGTCAAACGCACGATGTAGATGTATGTGGAGCTGGGAAGGCTTATAATATGGTAGCAAAAAGGGTCAGCAATAATCAATTCAGAGATGCAAAGTTGAATAAACACTCAACGACGGTATTGTGCTGGTCCTAGGCTAGACTGTACTAGAGACGCGAGCCTAGAAGACTAACAAAATCACGGCGCTGCACGTAAACAAGGGAGGAGCACACTCTGTTTTTTTTTTGCACTTTTTTTCCTCTTTTTTTTTGCTCCGCAACAATTTTTTTCGAAAAAGTCTACAAACGTCCTAAAAACTGCCTAGCCAGAATTTTCCAGACTTAGTTTTTTTTTGAAACTGGAACTATTTTTCTTCTGCGGATGGCTCAGAAGTTGGGGAGTCCTATTCTGTCACGACTCGGAGTATCGCGTGATCTGGAAATCGAGAACAAAACAATAATTACTGGACTCGGACTAGGACTGGTGGCGGAGATGAATCTGGTGGAAACTCGGACTGGTGGCGGATATTTGCAGGGCGATGGAACACGGACTGGTGGCGAATCTGTGATGCAGGTGGACTCGGATTAGCGTGATGGCGGTGGATATGTGGTATATGGTAGCGGCGATGACGATGGTGGTATATGGCAGCGGTGATGACGATGGTGGTATATGGCAGCAGTGATGACGATGGTGCGGCGGCGGCGTGACAACTTGTGAACAGAACTCGAAACTCTACAGTACTAGACGCTAGGACCAGCAACTTGACACGACGATGCAACCGCAAATTCAACAAAGAAAATACAGAAAAGATTATGCAAAGGCTCAGATTGGTTCGTATAAGATGAACTAACCCTAATATTATTTTTTTGGCTTTTTCGTGGACTATAGGTATGAAGAACAGACTCGATCTAAACTACGAAAAACTGTAAAATCTCACCGAGCAACCTGGAAATCTGATACCACTTGAAAGAGGCAAAGGTATCCCGTCTTTTGATGAGATGGTGGCTATCGTTTTGTAGGAAGTCGACTTTGACGATCCGACTACGAACGTGCGAGGACGTCGCGCCTCAGCAATCGCTAAACCAACTCCGAGAGGTTATTGACCACGCTGGAGCATGATCAACCTGACCACGAAGGTCTGTTTCCTGCAGGCAAACGAAGAACAAGCAAGAAACTAAGATTGCAATCTGGATATTGCGAATATAAGAGGAAAGCTTTATTGATCAAGGTGGGGTTCTGTGACGCCTTTGTCTGGTCGTTGGACACAAACGAAGTACGCGAAGTTGCAACTATGGCGAACTTTTAATCTAAACAAAACCCAAAGTCTAAACGGTGCCCTAAGGGCTGTATATATGGAGAAGGAGGGGGAATTTCGTGGCCCTTGGGGAAGGGGTCCGAAACCAACCCTATCTCTTATTTCCCCACACATACGGACTCTAAAAACAGCCTATACTTATGTATTTCGAAATTACATGGGCCTGGCCCAATAATAAGGTGACGCAGCACCTAGAATAGCCTCTGGACGAAATTTATGAAGTGGCATCTTGTATATTTCGTCCAAGGCTTCATTCACTCCTTATGGTGGCTTCAAAGTCCTGAAATCATCACTTGTAACTCCGTTCTTGTTCCCCTTGCGCATGCCATCAACTCCATGCTTGTTCTTGCTCCAATGTTCATCCTTCTCCAAGCTAGGACCTTCATTTGTAAGCAAAACAAAAGTATCCAATTTAGGCAGCATCATATTCTCATGAACATTAGAATCATTACCAAGAAACGAAAGTACCTGGTAATTTAATTGGCGTGCGCGAGCTCTAGTAATTGGTCCATTATATGTAACAATAGGGGTTATGGGTGTAACAATGGTATTGATGTCCTCATCAGTTCCGGAGCTCTGCCGGAGGGGGCATCCATCACGGAGGGCTTCTACATCAAGACCATAGCCTCTCCAATGAAGTGTGAGTATTTTACCTCAGACCTTCGGGCCCATAGTTAGTAGCTAGATGGCTTCTTCTCTCTTTTTGGATCTCAATACAATGTTCTCCCCCTCTCTCATGGAGATCTATTCGACGTAATCTTCTTTTTGTGGTGTGTTTGTTGAGACCGATGAATTGTGGGTTTATAATCAAGATAATCTATGAACAATTTGAATCTTCTCTGAATTCTTTTATGTATGATTGGTTATCTTTGCAAGTCTCTTTGAATTATCAGTTTGGTTTGGCCTACTAGATTGATCTTTCTTGCAATAGGAGAAGTGCTTAGCTTTAGGTTCAATCTTGCGGTGTCCTTTCCCAGTGACAGTAGGGGCAGCAAGGCACGTATTGTATTGTTGCCATCGAGGGTAACAAGATGGGGTTTTTATCATATTGCATGAATTTATCCCTCTACATCATGTCATCTTGCTTAAGGCGTTACTCTGTTTTCATGAACTTAATACTCTAGATGCATGCTGGATAGTGGTCGATGAGTGGAGTAATAGTAGTAGATGCAGGCAGGAGTCGGTCTACTTGTCTCGGACGTGATGCCTATATACATGATCATACCTAGATATTCTCATAACTATGCTCAATTCTGCCAATTGCTCAACAGTAATTCGTTCACCCACCGTAAAATACTTATGCTCTTGAGAGAAGCCACTAGTGAAACCTATGGCCCCCGGGTCTATCTTCATCGTATTAATCTTCCAACACTTAGTTATTTCCTTTGCTTTTTACTTTGCTTTTATTTTACTTTGCATCTTTATCACAAAAATACCAAAAATATTATCCTATCATATCTATCAGATCTCACTCTCGTAAGTGACCGTGAAGGGATTGACAACCCCTTATCGCGTTGGTTGCGAGGAGTTATTTGTTTTGTGTAGGAACGAGGGACTCGCGCGTAGCCTCCTACTAGATTGATACCTTGGTTCTCAAAAACTGAGGGAAATACTTACGCTACTTTGCTGCATCACCCTTTCCTCTTCAAGGAAAAACCAACGCAGTGCTCAAGAGGTAGCAAGAAGATTTCTGGCGCCGTTGCCCGGAGTCTACGCAAAAGTCAACATACCAAGTACCTATCACAATCCCTTATCTCACGCATTACATTATTTGCCATTTGCCTCTCGTTTTCCTCTCCCCCACTTCACCCTCGCCGTTTTATTCGCCCTCTCTTTTTCATTCGCCTCTTGCTTTTTGTTTGCTTGTGTGTTGGACTGCTTGTCACGATGGCTCAAGATAATACCAAATTATGTGACTTTACCAATACCAACAATAATGATTTCCTTAGCACTCCGATTGCTCCTCTTACCAATACTGAATCTTGTGAAATCAATGCTGCTTTGTTGAATCTTGTCATGAAAGATCAATTCGCCGGCCTTCCTAGTGAAGATGCCGCTACTCATCTAAATAGCTTCGTTGATTTGCGTGATATGCAAAAGAAGAAAGATGTTGACAATGATATTGTTAAATTGAAGCTATTTCCTTTTCGCTTAGAGATCGTGCTAAAGCTTGGTTTTCGTCTTTGCCTAAAAATAGTATTGATTCTTGAAACAAGTGCAAAGATGCTTTTATCTCTAAGTATTTTCCTCCCGCTAAGATCATCTCTCTTAGAAACGATATTATGAATTTTAAGCAACTTGATCATGAACATGTTGCACAAGCTTGGGAGAGGATGAAATTAATGCTACGTAATTGCCCTACTCATGGTTTGAATTTGTGGATGATTATACAAAAAATTTATGCCGGATTGAATTTTGCTTCTAGAAATCTTTTAGATTCGGCCGCGGGAGGCACTTTTATGGAAATCACTTTAGGAGAAGCTACTAAACTCCTAGACAATATTATGGTTAATTATTCTCAATGGCACACTGAAAGATCCACTAATAAAAAGGTGCATGCGATAGAAGAAATTAATGTTTTGAGTGGAAAGATGGATGAACTTATGAAATTATTTGCTAGTAAGAGTGTTTCTTCTGATCCTAATGATATGCCTTTGTCCACTTTGATTGAGAATAATAATGAATCTATGTATGTGAATTTTGTTGGTAGGAATAATTTTGGTAACAACGCGTATAGAGGAAACTTTAATCCAAGGCCTTATCCTAGTAATTCCTCTCATAATTATGGTAATTCCTACAACAATTCTTATGGAAATTTTAATAAGATGCCCTCTGATTTTGAGACTAGTGTTAAAGAGTTTATGAATTCGCAAAAGAATTTAAATGCTTTGCTTGAAGAGAAATTGCTTAAAGTTGATGAATTGGCTAGGAACGTTGATAGAATTTCTCTTGATGTTGATTATTTAAAGCTTAGATCTATTCCTCCTAAGCATGATATCAATGAGTCTCTCAAAGCCATGAGAATTTCCATTGATGAGTGCAAAGAAAGAACCGCTAGGATGCGTGCTAAGAAAGATTGCTTTATGAAAGCGTGTTCTTCAAATTTCTATGAAAATAAAGATGAAGATCTAAAAGTTATTGATGTGTCCCCTATTAAATCTTTGTTTTGCAATATGAATCTTGATAATGATGGGACTGAATATGATCCACCTTTAACTAGAAGGCGTTCCAAAAATTCGGAGTTTTTAGATCTTGATGCTAAAATTGATAAGAGTGGGATTGAAGAAATCAAAACCCTAGATGCTAATAAACCCACTATTTTGGATTTCGAGGAATTTAATTATGAAAATTGCTCCTTGATTGATTGTATTTCCTTGTTGCAATCCTTGCTAAATTCTCCTCATGCTTATAGTCAAAATAAAGCGTTTATTAAACATATCGTTGATGCCTTGATGCAATCTTATGAAGAAAAGCTTGAGTTGGAAGTTTCTATCCCTAGAAAACTTTATGATGAGTGGGAACCAACTATTAAAATTAAGGTTAAGGATCATGAGTTCTATGCTTTATGTGATTTGGGTGCTAGTGTTTCCACTATTCCCAAAACTTTGTGTGATTTGCTAGATTTCCGTGATTTTGATGATTGCTCTCTAAACTTGCACCTTGCAGATTCCACTATTAAGAAACCTATGGGAAGAATTAATGATGTTCTTATTGTTGCAAATAGGAATTATGTGCCCATAGATTTTATCATTCTTGATATAAATTTGCAATCCTCATGTCCTATTATTCCTTGTAGACCTTTCCTTAGAACGATTGGTGCAATTATTGATATGAAGGAATGGAATATTAGATTCCAATTTCCATTAAAGAAAGGCATGGAACACTTCCCTAGGAAGAAAATAAAATTGCCATATGAATCTATCATGAGAGCCACTTATGGATTGCCTACCAAAGATGGCAATACCTAGATCTATCCTTGCTTTTATGCCTAGCTAGGGGCGTTAAACGATAGCGCTTGTTGGGAGGCAACCCAATTTTATTTTTAGTTTTTT
>NC_057805.1:161522796-161532876 GCF_018294505.1 Triticum aestivum
AAGATGAAGAGGAGGACGATGCAGAAAAAAATTCTCCCCCGAAGGGGAGGAAGAAGAAAAGGGCGGCCTCCGAAGATCCAAAGGCGGAGGTGCCCAAAAGGGGGAAAATATCCCTCCCGTACGGCTTGGATTCGGACGCCGAAGCCATCCCCGAGTGGCGCCCCAGGCCGAAGCCCCTTGCCGCGTCGTAAGTATACGAGGGTGCCTTACATAAGTTCGGTCTTTATGATTGTGATCTAACACATTGCATGATGCAGTCCGGCTCGCGATCTCCCCCAACAATCGTCGGAGGGGAATTCATTTGATCCGGGGATGATGGAGAGCAAGTCGTCTCTGCGAGCCTCCCCTCCTATTGCCACGGACGACGCCAAAGTGTTGTCTCGAAGGGCCTCTTCGGGTACCGGAGCGGTACGGGAGGCCGCCAAAACGGCACCAGAGGGTAACGCCTTGGCTGCTGAAAATACGGGGGAAGCAATCCCCGTGGAGACTGACGGTGGGGACCTTGACCAATCCGGCCCCCTGCCGAACACCGTTCCGGAAACCCGAGTGGCTCCAGAACCGAATAAGCTATCCCATTCAATGGAGGGGGAGCGCCAACTCCAGCGGCGACCTCCACTAATTCGGAGGCGCTGAACACACTGATGGAGGCACTGCAACGTGCTTCCATCATGGAGGAGCATCGCACCCTGACGGGTGTGGTGATTGAAAAGGTTCAGTCCGCCCAGAGCGGGTTCAACGAGGCCTTCACTAGCCTGCTAATAGGCTTTGAGGTATGCGATGTAATATTCCTGACTGCTTTTCATATGAAAAATACTCCTGTATATATAGTAGCCCCTGAGACTATGTTCGTCTTTTGAAAAAGGGCGAACAGAGGATCGATAAAATTCGCAGGAGATAATGTACTTTTCTATTTTGAAAAGCAGGCTTCACTGTTGCGGCAACCGCCCAGGCCGCCGAAGTATCCGAGCTTAAGCGTAAGCTCGGGCTGGCCGATGAGGATCTCGTCCGCATCAACAAGAGGTTTGATGAAGCGCAAGGTATATTTTAGAATATCTCGTTCATGCCTGTATTAATATGCAGATTCTGAGTCAAAGCTCATGCTCTGCTATGTGTATGATTGCAGGCAATCCTGCTGCGGTCGAGACCCTTAGGGGTGAACTTGCCCAGGCCAAGGAGCAGGCAAGAGTGAACAAAGTGGCCGCTGATAAAGAGGCCGGGGACTTGAAGTCCGAGGAGGTCGTCCGGAGCCAATACGAGGAGCGGGTGACCAAAGTGGAGCAAGCGCTCAAGGAAGCTGCCAGCAAGTGTGAATCCCTAGAGGAAAAGAATAAAGCCCAGGCGACCGACCTTGCCAAGGCCCTTCAAGAGGCCGAGGTGGCGTGGGTCGAATCCCGAGCGGCGTGCGAGGAGATCAAGCAGGTCGGACAGATAGCAGCTGGTAAGCCCTTTCTCTTACAGAGTAAATTCGGCAATCAGAAGTATCTCTTGCTCACTCGACTGCGGAGTGCTTCGGATGCCTTTGCGGATCTTCCGAAGAGTGCCGCTGACGCCGTGCAGTTTTTTCGGGCCTAGGAGGGGCACACGACGGAGAAGTTGTTCTAGTCTCAGTTCGCGGCGCGGGAGCGCCCAGCGTTGTTGAATGACCAGATGGCACAGTGGGCCGAGCTGCATAGGATGTCCGGATTGGCCATGAGGTACGTCATAGTCCGGTTATGGCCAGTCGAACCCGTCCCAAGCAGCTATTTTGGCCTGGTGCAGCGACTCGTTGACGCGCTGCCCCGAATTGACGCGGTCAAGTGGTCGTCATGTATAGAAGGTGCGCGGCTGGCCTTTGCCCGTGTCAAGATGCTCTGGGCGAAGATGAAGGCCGTCGTTGTGGTAGTTGACGGTCCGCCCGGAGGCAAGGACCACCGCAGACCGGAGCGCTATTTTGAGGACGTCCTAGAGGGTGCCCGCTTGATAGAGGGCCAATGCTCGAAGGACATAATGTTCGAGTGAATGTATCCAAACTGCCCAGACGTTGTTTAAACCAAGGCTTTGTAATATATTTTATGTTGTTTATCTTTACAGTGTTTTTCCTCCTGTGCGGCCGTTTTTATCCCTGAGAGTTTGCCAGACGTCGGCTTCAGCCCCCACGTAGATACTACGGGGGTGTTCGGGATAGCACATAACCACACTTGACCCAACGTCTTGGTCCATGAAGGAGGTGTTAGTGCGGCGAACCAGGCAATCGGACTATGTGGCTTTATTAATCTCACTTAGCCATAGGAGTTTGACAATGGGACTGTAAGATAGCCCCTGGTGCGTATGCGGCTATCCGAACTTGGATGCCTTGAGAGCATGACTGGAAAGAGCCAGTCCTTCGTGTAATACGGAAGAAATCGCTAGAGATTTAGTAGGTCGCCGAATTGCTGACCAGCTCTCACCGCATCATGATAGTCAGTTTTTGGCTTTCTCTACTGAGGTGCTTGACTGGACGAACCAGAAACACAATCGTAGTAGTTCTCCCTTTACTACCTTAGCCGAACAAGCGAAACGTAAGGTGGCAGAAGCTGGGCAACCCAACTATTGACCAAAGACATGATTCGGAGCCGATGCATATAATGCCATATTCGGGACGCCGAAGCATACTATAGAAGTGTTCGGACTTCTTTTGTCTGAAAAATATACGTGACCGGATAAAGCCCCTGGCGATTTAAATCATGCCGAGGTGTACGTGCCCATCTGACGTAAAGGAAGAACACATATTAAGAAATAAGCCAATACTGAACAAGGTTAGGCGAAAGCTGCTTCCATTATAGTCTGATTGGTGCGTCAAAACGCATTTTTACAGAAGATGCCCTAAGTATCGAGGCTATTTTACATGCCGAGAACAAGGGAAAGCTTTATATAGGTCCTAAAAAGGAAAAGATGATCTTTAAGATCCTTTGGACATTCTACCACATGTCTGCGCCGCTTTTCACCTTGGTGTATGATCCTTTCAAAGGATCAATGATCGAGTATACATAAGGGGCCTGGAAAAGGGTCCTTGGTACCATCGAAAAGTGATGTGGATTGTAAAGAGCCTGAAAAATAAAAAGAAGAAGAAAAAGAAGAATATTAGGGTCCGGATAGGGTCAAACCGTATTGTGGACCTTATGTTTAGTAGGCCTCTGTCCTTGCCCATGGTACCTTCAGTGTGTAGTTATGTACGCGCGGTACGTATGCCGCTATCAGGTTGGGGCTTTGACGGAGGCTGAATTGCTAATCTAGCTCTCGACGAGCCGGACTGCCATTCTGCAGGGTAGACCAGACTCATTTGACAGTGTCCGGAGGCTTTACTGCCGATGTAGTATTCGGCTTAATGAGGCCACCCTGTACTTCGGCTGCGAGGGCCGCGGTATGCTCCTCGGTACGGAGGGAGCGCTCCATGTTTCCATTGACTGTTATAACGCCATGTGGTCCAGGCATCTTGAGCTTTAGGTAAGCGTAATGCGGGACTGCATTGAAACGGGCGAAAGCGGTTCGTCCGAGAAGTGCATGATAGCCACTGCGGAAGGGGACGATGTCAAAGATCAAGTCTTCGCTTCGGAAGTTATCTGGTGAGCCGAAGATGACTTCCAGTGTTATGGATCCTGTGCAACAGGCCTCTACACCAGGTATCACTCCTTTGAAGGTGGTTTTGGTGGGCTTGATTCTTGACGGATCGATGCCCATTTTGCGAACAGTGTCCTGATAAAGCAGATTAAGGCTGCTGCCGCCATCCATAAGGACTCGCGTGAGATGGAATCCGTCGATAATTGGATCGAAGACCAATGCTGCCGAACCTCCATGACGGATACTAGTCGGATGATCTCTGCGATCAAAAGTGATCGGACAAGATGACCATGGGTTAAATTTTGGGGCGACTGCCTCTATGGCATAGACGTCCCTTAATGTGCGCTTGCGCTCCCGCTTGCGCCCCCGCTTGGGGATATAAGTGGCATAGATCATGTTCACTGTTTTCACCTCGGGAGAAATTTCTTTTGCCCCCCTGTGTTTGTTGGGCGAGGCTCTTCATCATCGTCCTCACTGGGTGGCCCTTTCCCCTTGTGTTTGGTGTTTAGCTTACCGGCCTGTTTAAAGACCCAACAATTCCTGTTGGTATGATTGGCAGGCTTGTCAGGGGTGCCATGGATCTGGCAAGGCCGATCAAGTATTCTGTCCAAACTAGATGGACCATCTTTATTTGTTTTGAATGGCTTCTTCCGCTGACCGTGTTTAGAGCCACTGAATCCGGCATTGACCGTCGTGTCTTTGGTATCTTCATTGTTGTTTCAACACTTGTGTTTGTTGCGTCGTGGTTTGCCGTTGCCATCTCTGGCTTCGGAGGTGCCAGGTTCACTAGTGTTGTTGCTTCTATGAGTTAACCAGCTATCTTCTCCCGCGCAAAAGCGGGTCATGAGTGCGGTGAGGGCTACCATAGACTTCGGTTTTTCTTGGCCGAGGTGTCGGGCGAGCCACTTGTCACGGACGCTGTGTTTAAAGGCCGCAAGGGCTTCGGCGTCCGGACAATTGACAATTTGGTTCTTTTTAATTAAGAACCTGGTCCAGAGTTTCCGGGATGACTCTCTGGGTTGTTGGACTATGTGACTGAGGTCATTGGCATCTGGGGGCCAAACATAGGTACCTTGGATGTTGTCTCTAAAAGCATCTTCCAAATCTTTCCGGCTACCAATGGAGTTTTCTAGGAGGCTATTTATCCAGTGCCGAGCTGGTCCATTTAATTTTATCTGGAGGTACTTGATGGGATGGAGATCATCACCGCGAGCCATGTGGATATGGAGAAGAAAATCTTCAATCCATACTGCGGGATCTGTCGTTCCATCATATGATTCAACGTTCACGGGTTTAAACCCTTCTGGAAACTGGTGCTCCATTACCTCATCAGTGAAGCATAAGGGGTGTGCGGCTTCTCAGTATCGGGCGATGTCATGACGCAGTTCGGATGAAGTCTGTATGCGGTTTTCGGCCCGGGTGAGGTTGTGCTTGTCACGCCAGGCCTGGTGACCATCTTCTCGCGTTGGGGCATGCCCCCTTGATCCATAGATTGATCTGGTCTGGCCGGCTCTATTGTCCAGGTCCTTATGTAGGTCATAGGTGTAGCCCATAGCTGCTACCTCCTTGCCTCTACAGCGGGGAGGTGCGGGCTGATGTTCGGCGTGAGTAGCCGCTCTGTCCCGCCCACGTGGTGCTCGGTCAGGTTCGTCAGTAGCTTTATACTTTGGCGGTATTGGCTCAAGAGCCTCGTCGTCACATTGTGGTACTAGCTTGCGCTTCGGGTAGCTCTTTGTTGGGCATTCGAGGTCGTATTCTTCGGCTTCCAAGACTTTAGTCCATCTGTCGTTGAGTGTGTCATGTTCGGCTTGGAGCTGTTGTTGCTTATTTTTTATGCTTCTCGCAGTGGCGATTAGCTGGCACTTAAAGCGCTCCTGCTCGAGGGGTTCCTCTGGCATGATGAAATCTTCGTCGCCGAGGCTCATGTCCTCCTCGAAGATCGGTAGATAGTTACTATCCTCCGAGTCCTCGTTCCCGACCGGATCGTCGGGGTTAACTTGCCCCTCCTCCCAATCATCATGTTCGGATGTTGGTTCGACGGGGGCTTCGGTGTCTTCGGCGTTCTCTAGAGTGTCATTGTCTCCGGTGCTGGTATTGATGTCTTTTCCGCGACGCAATTTTGAGCGGCGCCGCTGACGTCGACGCTTTGGAGGTGCCTCAACAGGCTTGTCCTCAACCGGATCCTTCTTGTCGTCACCGTCATCCTCTTTGGGTGTGTCCACCATATACACGTCATATGTGGAGGCGGCCGTCCATCGTCCGGTAAACAGCGGGTCTTGGCCTTGTTCGTCTCCGGCATCGTCGTCCATGCTGTCGATGTCTTCGGAGGCATAGTCCAGCATGTCGGTTAAATCTTCGACAGTGGCTATGAAGTGGGTGGTGGGTGGGACGTAAAATTCCCCTCTTTCAGCCCCTAGTCCGGGCTGAGCGAAGTTCGGAGGCAATTCCTCTATAATGGCGAGGGATCGCATTAGGTCCAGAGCCTCGTTTAAAAGCGAGGTTTGGACCGGGGAGCGAGAGTCCATGGAGCTAGGCGAGGCAGGGGCCTCCTGGCTATGCTTACTTGACGTGGACCTCAAGAGTTCAGAGCTAGAGTCCGGGGAGGGTCCGGCTTTTCAATGACAAGGGGAGCTCGGTTCGACTCCGAGTTCACCAACGACGCAATCCCCTCCAGATATCCGGTAGTGAGCTCGATAGTTGCAGATAGTCCGGCGGGCTCTAAACTCCCATCTTCGGACCTGGTAGTCTGCTCTGGATCTAGGGCCAGAGCGGTGGTTGGGGTCGCGAACCCTTCGAAGATCAAGTCTGCTCGATATCAGCGACATAGTTCAGATTTCCAAAACAGATCTGATGACCAGGGGCGTAGTTGTCGATCCGCTCAAGGTGGCCAATCGAGTTGGCGCGCAGTGCGAAGCCGCCGAATACGAAAATTTGGCCGGGGAGGAAAGTCTCCCCCGAAATGGCATCAATGTAGATGATCGATCGAGCCATCGAACCTTCTATCGACGGCACAGTGGAACTCTCAATGAAAGCACCAATGTCGGTGTCAAAACCGGCCGATCTCGGGTAGGGGGTCCCAAACTGTGCGTCTGAGGATCGAAGGTAACAGGAGGCAGGGGACACAATGTTTACCCAAGTTCGGGCCCTCTTAATGGAGGTAATACCATACTTCCTGCTTGATTGACTTTGATGAGTATAGGGGTTACAAGAGTTGCTCTACCTCGAGATCGTAATGGCTAAACCCTAGATGTCTAGCCTGTATGATTTGGCTTAGCGTCTACGTACTAAACCCTCCGGTTTATCTAGACACTTGAGGGGCCTAGGGTTGTACAGAGTCGGTTTACATAGAAAGGAAACTATGCATCCGAATGCCAAACTTGCCATCCACGCAAAGGAGAGTCCCATCCAGACATGGGGGAAGGCCTTCTATCTTGTATCTTCACGGCCCACCAGTCCGGCCCATGTCCCATAGTCCGGACGCCCGGGGACCCCCTAATCCAGGACTCCCTCAATGATAACTGGCCACAAACGGAAATGATTGAATAGCTGAGAAGAACGAAGAAATGCAAAACTCCACTTCAAAAGAATACGGAGAATTAGATGCACTTCGAGATGCAAGAAGAAAAGATACTTGCGCTCCTCCAACAAGAATCTTGATGAACACTTGGAGAATGGATTACATCCTGATGAACCACCATGACGAACTCCGGTGACGAAAGGATGATGAGATGGAATTCAAGGATGAAAATAATAATATTAAAGCCTTGCGATGATTTAGATGGAGTTTCGGACGAGATGGTCGAGGAAACTTTGAACTCCAGAAAAGAGAAGATGAAAACACTTCGAACCAAGAATTTGATATGATGAATAAACTCTGAAAAGAAGAGATTACTCAACTTGATCAAAGAAGAATAAGAATTATGTTATGCTTATCCTTCACCAATTAAATTGATGAGAATCAATGGATTTGCATACTACTTATTCGCATTGGAAAAGATTAAGGGAAGATATAGCGCAAAACTTGGGAAGGTTTTCAACGAACCACCGGTAGGATTTGGGAAAGAATGAATGAATTGATACGATAGCAAAGGAGGAGGAATCTCGAACGAACCACCGTGAGAATTTGAAAATGAATAAAGAAAGAGAATTCCTTGCCGGGAAGAATTGTGACGCCCCCGATTTGACCGTACACTAATCATGCACGCAAATGTGTACGATCAAGATCAGGGACTCACGGGAAGATATCACAACACAACTCTAAAACATAAATAAGTCATACAAGCATTATAATACAAGCCAGGGGCCTCGAGGGCTCGAATACAAGTGCTCGATCATAGACGAGTCAGCGGAAGCAGCAATATCTGAGTACAGACATAAGTTAAACAAGTTTGCCTTAAGAAGGCTAGCACAAACTGGGATACAGATCGAACGAGGCGCAGGCCTCCTGCCTGGGATCCTCCTAACTACTCCTCGAAGCCGAACTCCATGTAGAATCATCCTCGGGATCTCTAGCTCCTGGACTCCAGCATCTGGTTGCGACAATCAAGTATACAAAGGGGAAAAGAGGGAGAAAAGCAACCGTGAGTACTCATCCAAAGTACTCGCAAGCAAGGAGCTATACTACATATGCATGGGTATATGTGTAAAGGGGCATATCAGTGGACTGAACTGCAGAATGCCAGAATAAAAGGGGGATAGCTAGTCCTGTCGAAGACTACGCTTCTGGCCATCTCCATCTTGCAGCATGTAGAAGAGAGTAGATTGAAGTCCTCCAAGTAGTATCGTATAGCATAATCCTACCCGGCGATCCCCTCCTCGTCGCCCTGTTAGAGAGCGATCACCGGGTTGTATCTGGCACTTGGAAGGGTGTATTTTATTCAGTATCCAGTTCTAGTTGTCATAAGGTCAAGGTACAACTCCGGGTCGTCCTTTTACCGAGGGACACGGCTATTCGAATAGATAAACTTCCCTGCAGGGGTGCACCACATAACCCAACACGCTCGATCCCATTTGGCCGGACACACTTTTCTGGGTCATGCCCGGCCTCGTAAGATCAACACGTCGCAGCCCCACCTAGGCTCAACAGAGAGGTCAGCACGCCGGTCTAAACCTATGCGCGCAGGGGTCTGGGCCCATCGCCCTATGCACACCTGCACGTTGCGTACGCGGCCGGAAGCAGACCTAGCCCCCTTAATACAAGCGCGAGCTTACGGTCCAATGCGGCGCGCGCCACTCAGTTGCTGACGTCAAAAGAGCTTCGGCTGATACCACGACGTCGGGATACCCATAACTACTCCCACGTAGATGGTTAGTGCGTATAGACCAAATGGCCAGACTTAGATCAAGTACCAAGATCTCGTTAAGCGTGTTAAGTAACCGCGAACGCCGACCAGGGCCAGGCCCACCTCTCTCCTAGGTGGTCTCAACCTGCCCTGTCGCTCCGCCATAAAGTAACAGTCGGGGGCCGTCAGGAACCCAGGCCCACCTCTACCAGGATGGAGCCACCTGTCCTTTCAGCCCCCTCATCAGAATCACTTGCGGGTACTCAACGAGCCGACCCGACTTTAGTCACCACATGTGTCATGTATATAAAGTATATAGTATATACCCGTGATCACCTCCCGAAGTGATCACGGCCCAGTAGTATAGCATGGCAGACGGACAAGAGTGTAGGGCCACTGATGGAACACTAGCATCCTATACTAAGTAGTAGGATAGCAGGTAAGGGAAACAGCTGTAGCAACAATGAAAGGCTATGCAACAGAATAGGATTAACGAAAAGCAGTAACATGCTACACTATTCTAATGCAAGCGGTAGAGAGTAGAGTAGGCGATATCTGGTGATCAAGGGGAGGGCTTGCCTGGTTGCTCTGGCAAGAAGGAGGGGTCGTCAACTCCGTAGTCGAACTGGGTACCAGCAGCGTCGGTCTCGTAGTCTACCGGAGAAGGAGAGGAGGAAGAAACAGTAAATACGGAGCAAACAAAGCATCACAAAACATAAGGAGGCAAAACGCGGTGCTAGGTATGCCCTAACGCGGTAGTAAGTGATACCGGCGAAGGGGGGAACATCCGGGGAAGTATTCCCGATGTTTCGCATTTTCGGACAGATGAAACGGAGGGGGAAAGTTGCGTGTTCGATAGGTTAGGGAGGTGTGGTGGACGAACGGGCTACGTATTCGGATTCGCCTCGTCGTTCTGAGCAACTTTCATGTACAAAGTTTTTCCATCCGAGCTACGGTTTATCTTATATTAAATTTTAAAGATTTTATTAATTTCTAGAATTTATTTAATTATTTAATATATACATTATCCGAAACAGTGTTGCGATGACATCAGCATGACATCATGCTGACGTCAGCAGTCATCTGACACGTGGGTCCCACCTGTCATAGACTGATTAGGGTAATTAGAGTTAACTAATTAATTAACTAATAATTAAACTAATTAATTAAATTAGATTAATCTAAACAGGGTTAATTAACTAATTAATTAATTAGTTTTATT
>NC_057805.1:161533979-161540990 GCF_018294505.1 Triticum aestivum
GGGTTTCGGGTGTGAGGCCATATAGGCCAGGGGGTTAGGTGGGCCAGTTGGCCTGGGTGCGAGATGGGCCGGTTGGCCCAGTGCGGGGGGGGGTCCCCTTTATTTAGTTTTTCTTCTCTCTTTTTTTTATTTATTTTTCTTTTACTGTTTTACTTTTGGTTTTCTTTTATTTTAGTTTAATAAAAATTATCACTAGCACTTAAAATAATACTTTTAAATATACTATTGCCACATTAATTCTCAACCCAAATTAAAATAGTTTAAAATTTTATAAAATTTAAAAGGCATTTATTTTAGTATTTAAACCTCTAATTTTAATTATTTTGAACACTTAAACATTTTATTAAAGTTAGGTTTCTCCACCATTATTATCTATGCAATATTTGGTTCACTCCGGACATTTTAGTTTTAATATTTGAAAACTTTTATTGTTTGCTTGATTTTGAACTTTGAATTTTGGACCGGTTTTGATAACGGAGGTAACGTGGCACCATTAGCGTGGGATTACTGTAGCTTAATTACCCGGGCGTCACAATTCTCCTCCACTACAAGAAATCTCGTCCCGAGATTTAAGAGGGGAAGTGACGGGAAAGGGATTTGGTCACGAAATTCTAACGAGCATTCTCGATCTTGGTTGCTCTTCTCGAAGCGGTTGATCCATTACGTTGATGTCTTTATTTCCTTGCTTCAGGTCATCATGATGAAGCTGGCATCCTTTCTTCGGAAACTCCATCGTACTTACGAAGGACAAGGGGTAACTTCGGAATAACAGACCTCTGAACGGTTGACTATCTGGTTGATAACCTCGGGGAAGGTGGCGGAAAGTAACTCTCGAATGGAAATTTAAGACAATATCGAGAGCAAAGTAAGGAGGTATCGTGGGGAAGTTTCGAGCGGGCAAGCAATCGTTCGATGCCTGAAGGGTTCTGAGCAACGGGAATAAGTATTGTATCTGATACCAAAATAGATCACTAGGAAGGTGGCCCGCGACTTAAATACGGAGCCAAGTGTGAGGAATAACCATTAGAAACAAGGTTGTATAGAAGAGTCAGGTTTCGATCCTGTGGAACTGTGGGTTATGGGCCCACCATGTGGTTTTTTTATAGGAGCAGTGACATCTTGCACGGTCATGATAGCAAGGCATGTCAGAGAGTACCCTGTCAGTTATGTCGGCAACACGTTGGTACCAAGGGCGAGGGACGAAGAGAACTATTTTCCTGCTCGTTGAAACGAGGCGGACCAATAGGCAAGTTCTCATCCATCGGTGGCTACCGAAATGTCCTCAACAAAAGTAACATGGTCTACTGAGAGAGTGGTACAACGAGGTGCTCAACTAAGCAGGGAATTATCTCTGCTCAGCTAAGTCAGATTACAAGAAAGGTTAAACAAAACAATGGAAAGGAAAATATGATTATCAGATTAAACAGAACAATGGAAAGGAAAATGTGTTTAAACACATATTTCAAGGGTATAACCTTCCCAAGGTCAAGCAGAGCATGATATCCATGACAGGATATAATGTAGAAAACTCTTTAGGTAGGGGAGAGAAATTTCATGACATTACCCATACAACGGTGTTTGGATAATTGAGCAGGAAACATTTAGCATTGGGCTTCAAATGTTCCTGTTGAAAATCGGAGTACCATAGACATGCTTCGAGATAGCATTGACATGGTCAACAGGTGAAGATCAGACTTTGGAAACAAAAAGGATCCATCAGGAACAACTTATAAAATAAGTCTTACAATTTTCTCATGGAAGA
Source organism: Triticum aestivum (assembly GCF_018294505.1). Taxonomy (NCBI): domain Eukaryota; kingdom Viridiplantae; phylum Streptophyta; class Magnoliopsida; order Poales; family Poaceae; genus Triticum; species Triticum aestivum. The sequence continues at coordinate 161,535,742 of NC_057805.1, forward strand.
AAGGATAAACTTGCTAATAAGGAAACTATAACCATAGGTCCTCCGGCCAGGTGTGTTAGGCATGACATCACCTTACCGGGTCATATAGAGACCAATGTTATAACTCTTGGAATTAGGTTTCAACCATCATATCTGAACGAGATTCAGATCTGATTGGGGTCTAGATACTTCATACTCGGAATGCCTAAGAAGAAAAAGGTGCAACACCAATTGACGAGATGACATTGTAAGATTCTCGGGAAACGAACTATGGAAGCAAGTTCTGAGACAAGGGTTCGTCATTAAATCAAGGAGAGGTGAGGAGGTGACTGATTGACTCAGCGACAATTCCATTGAGATTTCCAAAAGATGGATTTCCACAACTATGTGAACAAGGAGATAACATTAGCTAGATCGAATGACATAGTGAGGTATGCTCGAGGAAAACATACTCAATTAAACATTGGTTGAAAGGTGCACCCGAAATATGGGCTTAGGTAGAATGATCAATGTTAGAACGGTGATTCGATAACCAATGGTCTAAGAATGAAATATCGACCATTAACTTCAAAGCAATAGGGTTGCTAGAAGTTTTGAAGTCGCACATCATAGTTCAATTGTCGGTTTTCCGGTTAGGAACAACATGGGGATCCGAAAACAAATGGAGATGGCGAGAAGTATTACTATATCAAGAATTCTCAAGAGGTGGAGAAATTCTCACAATATCCTTGACATAAAGGATGGTAATACTCCAAGGTAGAACATATCATAAGCTAGATAGCAAGGAAATCAAGGTACAACACAAAACACGAACAAGTTTGTGTTGAATGGAAGGCAATAAAATGGTCGATGATAAAACAAATCATCGAGGGCAAGGATGGTATTTCTCATCCAGAATTCGATAGATATCTTGGAAGATCTCAGAATGTTGATGATGTTCACGACACATTTGTAGCGAGAATTTATGAAGAGGTAATCTATCGGCGATGACATCAAGTCAAAGGAATGATGAAGCGAAAAGTTATTGGAACCAGGGGTACGACACAAACTCGAAAACAAGCTTGCTGTTCAAGGCGAAATGATATGACGAGGAAAATCGACGTAAGCTTAGCTCAGCGTCGAAAGTGGTGCTCCAGGAATAAAGACCAGGTAGCACAGTTAAAATCGGCACGATAATAACATAGCCGAGCAGGCTAGGGATGACGTGATCGAGTACGAACTCGTTAACAAAGGAGATTATTAAGAGTTGTATAATCGTGATGCGGACTCGATTCAGTTATCAATGTCCTTGAGTGTTTAATAACTCGGAGCCCGTGAAAAATTGGAATCCATGAGAATATAATACTTGATGGAGAACTCATAAGAAGTTATGCAGTTCCGTGATAATCTCGAGATACCAGGGGGTAATACTCGACGACAAACCAAAGTAGAGGTTGGACTGGGGTATTGCTCTTACAGAAGACAAGTGCTTAAACTTGTACGAGAAATGGTATTTAAAGGAGAACATGGTCAGAACCACGTCCACGGATACCAGATGAACTTATTACAAGGGGACAATTATTTTAAGAGAAGCTTCCATGATAAGGTATACATCATGTCCATGGGCATGAACACAAAGTTCAAGGTCGACTCCCACTTCTTCAATGCATAACCTTTCATTCACTTCTCGCGTTTGATGAAGTTGCAGTGTGGAAAAATTTTATCTGGCAAAATACCAGAAGAGTATGACTCATGAAAACTTTCAAGTTCACACGTATTATGAAAGGCATAGGTTCAACCCATCAAGGCATCTTAGGAACATATACCACAAACTTCGGAGTAAATATTACAAGCTCGAAACAAGAGCATTGTTCAAAATCAGATGATACAATTTACCAAAGGCATTATATACCCATGGAAAGGCTCACAAGGTTATTCAATATGAAGGGCACTGTCGGATAAAATCCAACAAAGGAACCGATGGTCCACAAGGGATCTGATGTGAGCATCGATACTCAACCAGAGGAAGAAGAATGCAAGGAGATCTGATTATAGAAACAACTGACTAACTCAAAGTTCAAATGCAAAAGAATTATGATTTCCAAATCATGGGGTCAGAAGCAACGCTCTGATCAAGGATGGATAAGTTGAGTAGGCTTAGGGGTACAATCGATGGCAATTTGATAGGTCGAGATCCAGCTCACGTTTAAAATGACGTCTGAGCCGGAAGAATGAATTCTAGGATATGATTGAGGATTACGAGCATTCGCAACAAATTGAATCAACGGACTCAAAATGATAATGACAAGAGATGCCAATAAGATTACGAGACTTATGGGATTAACCATAATGCAAGCAAACAAGAATTTCAAGAGCAATAGGCTCTTGAGGATTTTCGGAAGATCGAATAGTATTTTGAAGACTATTGTGAAATACTTGAATCAACTGGGGATGACCGGATACTCGGTAAGTGCGAGAATTATCCGTAGGGGTATTCAGGTGACAAAGAACAGCAAGGCAGTAAGCTCAAAGGATTCTCGGAACAACAAAGAGAATTTCGGGGTATCTTGTAATAACAAGATCAACTGGGAAACATTGTATGAGTGGCGAGTATACGTGGTTATCCATAGGAGTTTATCGATGAAAGGGAATTGCAAAAGCGATGAACACAAGTTCTCGGGTTATCAGCGGAGAGTATCTTCAGGGTCTTCACGGGCAGCAGACGATCATCAGTAATAAGGGGCTCTCCGGGTGAAAGTGATAACGAGATCCTAATGTTAGATTTAGCCAAATTCACTTAATCCGAATAGAAGAGAGATCAGAGTCCCAGAGTATAGACAAGGAGTAAAAGATCCTAATACCACCCAATGGCGACGTAGGCCCGTAAGCCACACATCCATGTTAGTAAAAGTTTTTAAACGACTAGACTCGACTTCGGCCAAGGAGTTGGAAAGGGGGATTCCTACAGGCAGTTGGCTCTGATACCAACTTGTGACGCCCCCGATTTGACCGTACACTAATCATGCACGCAAATGTGTACGATCAAGATCAGGGACTCACGGGAAGATATCACAACACAACTCTAAAACATAAATAAGTCATACAAGCATTGTAATACAAGCCAGGGGCCTCGAGGGCTCGAATACAAGTGCTCGATCATAGACGAGTCAGCGGAAGCAGCAATATCTGAGTACAGACATAAGTTAAACAAGTTTGCCTTAAGAAGGCTAGCACAAACTGGGATACAGATCGAACGAGGCGCAGGCCTCCTGCCTGGGATCCTCCTAACTACTCCTCGAAGTCGAACTCCATGTAGAATCATCCTCGGGATCTCTAGCTCCTGGACTCCAGCATCTGGTTGCGACAATCAGGTATACAAAGGGGAAAAGAGGGAGAAAAGCAACCGTGAGTACTCATCCAAAGTACTCGCAAGCAAGGAGCTATACTACATATGCATGGGTATATGTGTAAAGGGGCATATCAGTGGACTGAACTGCAGAATGCCAGAATAAAAGGGGGATAGCTAGTTCTGTCGAAGACTACGCTTCTGGCCATCTCCATCTTGCAGCATGTAGAAGAGAGTAGATTGAAGTCCTCCAAGTAGTATCGTATAGCATAATCCTACCCGGCGATCCCCTCCTCGTCGCCCTGTTAGAGAGCGATCACCGGGTTGTATCTGGCACTTGGAAGGGTGTATTTTATTCAGTATCCAGTTCTAGTTGTCATAAGGTCAAGGTACAACTCCGGGTCGTCCTTTTACCGAGGGACACGGCTATTCGAATAGATAACCTTCCCTGCAGGGGTCCACCACATAACCCAACACACTCGATCCCATTTGGCCGGACACACTTTTCTGGGTCATGCCCGGCCTCTTAAGATCAACACGTCGCAGCCCCACCTAGGCTCAACAGAGAGGTCAGCACGCCGGTCTAAACCTATGCGCGCAGGGGTCTGGGCCCATCGCCCTATGCACACCTGCACGTTGCGTACGCGGCCGGAAGCAGACCTAGCCCCCTTAATACAAGCGCGAGCTTACGGTCCAATGCGGCGCGCGCCACTCAGTTGCTGACGTCAAAAGAGCTTCGGCTGATACCACGACGTCGGGATACCCATAACTACTCCCACGTAGATGGTTAGTGCGTATAGACCAAATGGCCAGACTCAGATCAAGTACCAAGATCTCGTTAAGCGTGTTAAGTAACCGCGAACGCCGACCAGGGCCAGGCCCACCTCTCTCCTAGGTGGTCTCAACCTGCCCTGTCGCTCCGCCATAAAGTAACAGTCGGGGGCCGTCAGGAACCCAGGCCCACCTCTACCGGGGTGGAGTCACCTGTCCTTTCAGCCCCCTCATCAGAATCACTTGCGGGTACTCCTCGAGCCGACCCGACTTTAGTCACCACATGTGCCATGTATATAATGTATATAGTATATACCCGTGATCACCTCCCGAAGTGATCACGGCCCAGTAGTATAGCATGGCAGACGGACAAGAGTGTAGGGCCACTGATGGAACACTAGCATCCTATACTAAGCAGTAGGATAGCAGGTAAGGGAAACAGCTGTAGCAACAATGAAAGGCTATGCAACAGAATAGGATTAACGAAAAGCAGTAACATGCTACACTATTCTAATGCAAGCGGTAGAGAGTAGAGTAGGCGATATCTGGTGATCAAGGGGAGGGCTTGCCTGGTTGCTCTGGCAAGAAGGAGGGGTCGTCAACTCCGTAGTCGAACTGGGTACCAGCAGCGTCGGTCTCGTAGTCTACCGGAGAAGGAGAGGAGGAAGAAACAGTAAATACGGAGCAAACAAAGCATCACAAAACATAAGGAGGCAAAATGCTGCTAGGTATGCCCTAACGCGGTAGTAAGCGATACCGGCGAAGGGGGGAACATCCGGGAAAGTATTCCCGATGTTTCGCATTTTTGGACAGATGAAACGGAGGGGGAAAGTTGCGTGTTCGATAGGTTAGGGAGGTGTGGTGGACGAACGGGCTACGTATTCGGATTCGCCTCGTCGTTCTGAGCAACTTTCATGTACAAAGTTTTTCCATCCGAGCTACGGTTTATCTTATATTAAATTTTAAAGATTTTATTAATTTCTGGAATTTATTTAATTATTGAATATATACATTATCCGAAACAGTGTCGCGATGACATCAGCATGACATCATGCTGACGTCAGCAGTCATCTGACACGTGGGTCCCACCTGTCATAGACTGATTAGGGTAATTAGAGTTAACTAATTAATTAACTAATTAATTAAATTAGATTAATCTAAACAGGGTTAATTA